>NC_056731.1:1572014916-1572097416 GCF_019279795.1 Protopterus annectens | reverse complement strand
AAATATACAGACAATAGACAGTACCACACACATACCATACAGCACACTCATCCAACAGTATAGCAATGTATTGGCAGATATGTCTGGACCACTGGTGTTTGCAGACTTGGCCATCTTGTGTTTACGTGTGTGAGCATGCCCAGTATGACCGTTCCACATGTTGTTGACTGACATTGCCGTCATACCTTCATATGTTTGAGCATGCCAGTATGGTCAACTGTATCGCATGTGTTAGATGTCCAGGTAGTCAGTACTGTGGTGCCGACCTCTGCGTTGTACACTGACAGGTGGCATGCTGTGTCTGCAGGGTATCCATCAGTCATGTGGCATTGACTGCTGCTACATTTCTGCACAGTGGGGGGACATCTGACTGTATCCACATTCCTACACAGCACCGGGGGGCCGCACTTGACTGTTATATGTGTATGTTGGAAGGGGGACACAGCTGACACTTGTACACTATTGCTACTATTGTACTGGTATGTCAGGTACTCCATTTCAGTGTGTAGACCTACCTATTGTGCTGGCTAGAGGCATACCTGTGTACTCCAGATCTTAGCTTTAATTTTCAACATATTAGTTTCAGACATCCTAGCCTTCACAACCTACATCCTACTGCCTGGCCTGCTGTAGTCTGTCTGTGTGGGTCTGTGGGGGGGTGTCATCCATTGGGCATATTCAGAGGCCATAGTATAGCATTTGTCTGTGTTGGTCTACACCTGTCCAGCTGGTTGAGACTTGTGTGGGCTGTATGGACACACATGTTGCTCAGCCCATTACCCGCAGTGGGTTATGACACCCTGTGTACTACTGGCTACTATGGTGACCCCGGTATGTGCTACAGATGTCATGGTGCCACTATGGACGTGTACTGTCTGCTGCCTTAACATTCGGCCACCAAATTCCCTTGCATGCTCACATCCATACCATAGCTACAGGTAACAACACATTCTAATACAACTGCCAATTGGTAGGTTGATTGACTTACCTTGAGGGTGTGCCAGACCTGAGGATGGTGCTGGAGGGCTGCCTATGTCGGATGCACACAGTGCACTTCCTATACATGGCTGAGCACAGGTAGTGTCATGTTTGGCATCCCTTTTCCTGTCTGTGCGAGTCAGAGAGGGTGACATTCCCTGGGTACCTACTGTGTCAGTGCATATGCTATGCATTGCCTCTTTGCCAAGGCCAGGTCATACTGGGCATGCCTCCTTCCACCTACTGGGTCCAGCTCAGGTTGTTCCTCCTCCGAGTCATTCTGTGCTTGTACAGGCCTTGGCATTGGTGGGGGGGGGCTGTGTGGCCTTGCCCGATGCTGTTCCTGCTGCAGCTGTTTCCGCAGGATCATATTGTGTAGCATAGCACATACCATAACAATTTGGGTGCATGTAGCTGGTGAATACTGCAAGGCTCCACTGGATGTGTCCAGACACCGGAACCGTGACCTGAGCATCCCAAACACATGCTCGATTATATGTCTTGCCTGTGCGTGTGCCTCATTATGGCGTAGTTGTTCAGGTGTGTGTGCATTTCTGATGGGTGTCATCAGCCATGGCTCCAGTGGGTACCCAGCATCCCCCACTAGGTGACCTTAGGGGATGTCCATATTGGCAAAGCTGTGGTACAGCTGCATCAGATGCCATATATCGGAATCGTCATAGCTTTCAGGGCAGCCAGCACACACATTCAGTATAATGCCCTGGGCATCGCATATGACCTGGCAGTTGATGGAGGGGGATGCCCTGCGGTTAATGTAGGCCCTATCCTGCTCACCAGGTGGTGCTTTGATGTGTACATGCATACAGGCTATAGCACCCACTACCCCCAGGGTAGTCTGCCATTTGGTGGAAGAGACGCGTATTGCTGGTCAACATCTCACGTGTGTTGAGGAAATGTACGTGCTCACTGGCATGTGGTGACATGGCATCCAGGAACTGGTGGAATACTCTGGATGCAGATGCCTGTGAGATCCCCATGATATCCCCAGTTGTGCTTTGGGAGGTACCTGTGGTTAGTATACCTAGGCCTAGACATACCTAGGTATACACTGGGATGGATTCCCCTCTGCCTGTTCGATGTGTCAAGTGTGGCCGGCACAGCTCAACAATCTGCTGTAGGAGGTCTCTGCCACTCCACTATCTCCAGCTCATGTAGCCCCTGGTAGGTTACCCTGGGTCTGTACAGTCTTCTCTGACTCCTCACTGAGGGTTGTTCGGCAGCATTCACATCCTCACCACCCTCAGCCTCCTGCACATGTTGGTCTATGTTGCCTGCTGCAGTCCTTCTCATTTTGTTGGATTGTTTTGTAAAATTTCCCCGCATGTATACATCGGAGGTGTAGAGTGTGGAAAACCCGAGGGTATGGTGCTTGCTCACTTTATCGTAGTGTTCTTGGCTGGGCTGGGCCTGTAATCTGCTGATTGTGATAATTATCACCTGTTTGCCCAGCTTGTTCACCTTGACTACTCTCCTACTGCTATTGTCCCTCCCAATTGCACTAGGCAGGTATAGACACACCCCTAGCTTAGGCCTGCTAAGTCAGGAGCAATCCTGAGACACAGGGCTCCAATATACGCACAGTATGCCTGACACCGCCCCATGCTTTCACCTATATCCGAGTCCTGCACCCTGCTATCTATACACATACACTCTTGGGATCTGCATCACACCCTGGGGATAAACAGGATTCACTAATTTCCACCTCATTTGCATAGTATTGTCTTTTAATGCATAGTTACATGACCCATACTGAGCCTCCCCAAAAATAACCACTGCTTACTGTCACTCTGAACTGCACACAACTGGTTAAAAGCGCCTTACTATCACTGTATTCGATGTCCCTTGTTCTTCCCAGCAACAAAACAACCCATCTCTGCACAGCTCGAACCCAGGACCCTGCACCCCACAGACGATGTGCTTTACCAACTAGCCATGGCAGATATACATATGGCTCTGGTTATCATGTACAGATCATCCAACACAGGCATTCAACAGTATAGGACATGTATTCCATCATGTAGATTTATGTGTGCTAATGTCCACATATTTACATATAAAAAAAATATATATATATATATATATATATATATATATATATATATATATATATATACACACACACACACACACATATATACATATACACACACATACGTAGATATAGAATATATATCTAAACAGCGGACCATGTGACACCAAAGCATTAGACAAGAATGAAGAGGAAACCACATGCTCCTCCTGCATTATGTACTGGTGTTAATATCAAGGCAAGTGTGTTTCTGTGCATCACACAGGTTCAGACTGTATTAAGGGTAAGATTAGGGCTGCTGACATTACTCACCAGACCTATTGCCGAATGTATGTGTACGTCTTGCCAACCCAGTCTCTTGGCAAATTGTGACATTTATGGCCACTATACAGGAAAACAACAAAACATGCTGCTCAACACATCATGGAGCTAGTCACTCACAGAGACTAACACATAGGATATGATTGCCAAACACACACACCTGTCATGCCTTAGAATAGAACACCTACCTGTCTATTCTATCACACTACAGCATTACGCAGTTACAGAACACGCTACTGAGATTACTGGGACACAATGCTCCCAGAGGTGTACTTCTAGGTTGGTGACATCATGAGCAATGGAAAAGTCAGTGATAGGGATTGTATGGAGTGTGAGCAGTCTAAAAGGATTATTCTGTCCCCAGGCAGACTAAGACACACACAGTTACCATGGCTGGGATTAGAACACAGATGTAACTACCTTATCACACTACAGCATTCTGCAGTTACAGAATGCGCTACAGAGATTACTGGAACACAGTACTCCCAGAGGTGTACTTCTAGGTGGGTGACATCATCCACAATGGAAATGTCGGCGATAGGGATTGTATGGAGTGTGAGCAGTCTAAAAGCATTATTCTGTCCCCAGGCAGACAGAAACACACACACCCACACACAGTTGGCATGGCTGGGATTAGAACACAGACCTAACTACTTTATTACACTACACTATTACTCAGTTACAGAATGCGCGACTGAGATTACTGGGACACAGTACTCCCAGAGGTGTACTTCTAGGTGGGTGACATCATCAGCAATGGAAAAGTCGGCAATAGGGATTGTATGGAGTGTGAGCAGTCTAAAAACATTTGGTCCCCAGGCAGACGGAGACACATACACAGTTGGCATAGCTGGGGTTAGAACACAGACCTAACTATCTTATCACGCTACAGCATTACGCAGTTACAGAACGTGCGACCGAGATTACTTGGACACAGCACTCCCAGAGGTGTACTTCTAGGTGGGTGACATCATCAGCAATGGAAAAGATGGCGTTAGGGATTGTATGGAGTGTGAGCAGTCTAAAAGCATATTTCTGCCCCCAAGCAGAGAGAGACACACACACACGTGGCATGGCTGGGATTAGAACACAGACCTAACTTTTTTATCACACTACAGCATTACGCAGTTACAGAACACACTACCAAGATTACTGGGAGACAGTCCTCTCAGAGGTGTACTTCTAGGTGGGTAACATCATCAGCAATGAAAAATACAGTGATAGGGATTGTATGGAGTGTGAGCAGTCTAAAAGCATATTTCTGTCCCCAGGCAGATGGAGACACACACACACACTTGGCACGGCTGGAATTAGAACACAGACCTAACTACCTTATCACACTACAGCATTATGCAGTTACAGAACACGCTACTGAGATTACTGGGACACAGCACTCTCAGAGGTGTAGTTCTAGGTGGGTGACATCATTAGCAATGGAAAAGACAGCGATAGGGATTGTATGGAGTGTGAGCAGTCTAAAAGTATATTTCTGTCCCCAGGCAGATGGAGACAAGCACATGCCACTGGTGTGATCAGGACAACTGCCTATCAAAGGACCACTATTACAATACTACAGACACTACACCTTTCAAGACTGTCAATATGACTTTCTAGAAATGCGGACATCGACATGGATGGTGGCAGTTACGATGTACATACCTGTGAACCAGTGTGTTCAATGTAGGAATCCATCCTGAAGTGGGGTATGGCCATCTGTTGACTGGACAACTACTATCACTATACAGGGATACAATGGCCATGCCCATACACATAGAGGCACATAACCGACACAAGGTGTCACTGGGCATGCTCACACACAGTAGCACATGGCCGTTTGGAATGCACACACTTAGTAGCACAGGGCTGTTTTGTATGCACTCTGATTCTAAACATGGAAGGCACAATGGCCATGCTATTACAGTTAGACATGAACAACACATTGTAATGGACTCCAGTGTCGATAGCTGTCATTGTTAGCAGGAACGCTGCACTACATATATCTGACAGCAGTGTTCTACACAAGGTCTGCTGCTGTCCTTCACCTTAGATGTACCAATCTAAACCTGGCACACTAATACCACCCGTGGTGATGTCCTGCCAGGAGTGGCTACTTTGCCCATATAGTGCCATTCATAGACAAATGTCCTGAGACCAGGTTAACACCCTGACACCTAGTGGACAACTGCATTGTATGTGTATGCTAAACAGTGCTAGATGTGTAGCATTTGTAATCACAGCTGCCCAATGTAGATCCAACAATGGGGAATACTGACATATGTGCAGTGAGGAACACCTGGCTGAAGGCTCAGTTGTGCACAATAGCACTACCACCGTATACCTCGGATACAGACATGTGGGCCATAACACTGGTACGGACCACTCCAGGTGGTGGTGTCCCCACATACATGAAGGCCACTCACATGTACTGACCAGTACACCCTCAAAAGGCATCACAGATGTGTCAGGTGCAGATCACAGTGTCAAAAGCTGCATTCTAGGATGTAGCCCTCAGACATCACCATGTCCTTGGACCAGCAACACACATCCATACATGTGGTAGAACATATATTAGTACAACACCATGTGACCCATGACCAGTGAACTGTACCTAGATCTACATCAACTGTGCAGACTACCCATGTACTGACACAGTTGCATCATGTGTTATGCAATGCAATGATACCACTGTTCATAACCAGGTCCGCTGTAACACATAACAGGGGCCCTGGGTCATATACAGCAGTAACAGATGACTGTTGCTATACACCAGTAAACACCCTCATGTTTGGATATGACATACATGTACCTGCCATGGATATGTAAATGCCACACACACACACACACACACACACACACACACACACACACACACACACACACATATAACACATATGTACATAGCATAGCAGTTGCTGTCCTTCGTGCAGACAGGCGGCTACAGCAATTACACACATGCACATGGAAGGTAGGTCCATGGCTGTTGAATGCTAACAGTACATAAGGTGTGATATCAATGTTGACTGAGTTAACATTTCCTCTGTACTGGTTACCCATGACAACTATCATTTCATACAACAGTCCATGTGTCATGTATGTCATCACACATGTCCACCAATTGCAATGCCTACAAACATGGCTAAATGACAGGAATGTAGGACCTACACACATGTGCATGTAGTGGTGTGTGTTCAGCTACCATGCGTGTGCAGTAGCTGATGTTTGCAGGCGACGTGTGTCTTACTACAACATGCAGTTGCAATGCAGCCCCATCATTGCCAACTGTATATGGTGATATACTGACAGTACGGTAAGATGTACATCAGGTATGGATGGATGTGTGGACATAACTAAGTGGTGGGCCATCTTTGCAGATGGATGTTTGCTGAAGACAGCTCACAGGTGTGTCACAAGCCGTCCTACAATAACATGTGCAAACACTAAGCTATGTTTCTGTTAACTGAAGGGGAACACATACAACCTACACAGCGGTCAGGGTGTCACTGACTGTAAATCACTTGACACCTGTAACACTTAAGACCTCCTGTGTGCATATATCAGCATAATTGCCAAAGGTAGCATCAGTACAAATTGTAATGCGGGCAATACTGCTGCATGTCTGTCATACGTATCATAAGATAGCAGGTGTTTGTTTCACAGTACTGCCACGTGTGCTTGCTTGTGTGTCCATATATGCCACGTATGGTGGGGAATACATCCCAATTGTTATTCACACTCCTGTACACTGTTGTAGAGATCTGTGCATACTGCAGTGTAGAAAGCAAGACATAGGCAGGGGTGGGGTGTGTATCACACACATGTGAGCTATCTGTATGTGCATGACATAGGTGCATTCAATTGTGGACTTCACAGTGTGTATGTGTATGTATGTATGGCTGTCTGGTCCATGAAGGGAGGATGTATGTTATCATAGTGAACAGATAGGACCCCTAACCCCTCCAGGTGATGCAATCTACTACCCTGTTGATGCTGTTGATCTTAGGCATTACTGACTACCTGTGCATGTGTATTCTCTGTGTTGCGTCATGTGGGTGCACAGTACTGTAATGGTGATTACCACATAGGCAGGAGTCCTCACCTCAACACTATCAAGTGTGTGTGTGTGTTACAGTGTCATTGACCCAGTGAGTGTGGGCGTGTTACTGTGTGTCTGAATACATGTGTGCGAATACCTGTGTATGTGTGTGTGTGTGTGTGTGTGTGTGTGTGTGTGTGTGTGTGTGTGTGTGTGTAGTTGTGTGTTCTCATCCTGTAATGTGAAAGTATATTACTGCTACACAGGGAGGCCTCAAGTTATCAACTGGCCTCTACCCTTGTCATCAGCTAGTCCTCTATGTAAACTCCCCGCCCCATGTAACTGTACCTGTGATGTCACCCGGTATGGATGTCACGTCTCTAGCCACTGTAGCTTAGTACACAGCTCCCATGCTCCTGGATCAGTAGATGTGTAGACATCTTTGGAATGTCAGCCTTTCTAACAGTGAGGTTGAAGCTACGAATAGCATGCTGGTATTGCCATACATACCTGTGAGTAGTCCACATTTACAGATGGGAAACTGCAAGCACTGGCACTCCAACGGCACATGCAATTAGACCTGAAGGAGGGAAGCAGGACATCATTACCAACATGCTGTTACTGTTGTTACCAAGACACATACTGTGAACAGAAAACAATGCATTCTAAACCTGTACTACATGGAATGTCTGCTGCCAACAGTACACAACAATTGTAATCTACACTTATCTCCCTATTTTGTTCACCCTGTGCGTCAGACCATATGAGCATGTCCCTGCACCGATGGTGTGGATGACAGGGATGCATCACATGCATCATCATATGCACATGGTGATAATGTTTGCCAGGGGCCTAGGCTGCACCAGTAGATGACATCATGTGTGTGGGTTAGGGCCTGTGATCTAATTGGCCATGTGTGGTTGTTATGCATGTGAGTATTGCTGTGCCCTACAGATGTTTCTGGTGTGTGCGTGTATGTGTGCACACAGTTCTGCCATGTGTCTGGTCTACACAGGGGTATTATTGACAGCTCCAGACTGTACAGACCAGGTTTTAAAGCTGACGGTGTCCAGCCATGGTCACATGACCTGTGCCTGCCAGGGGTTACACGGGCACTACCAGGCAGAGGTGCAGATTGGGTATTGTCTGATGACACATGTCCACTGGAACCATGTCCCCGTTGGGACCGTCCAGGGTCACGTGCACATGGCCTGCTGTGTCCTGGTGTGGACAGCGCAACACCAGTTGCACTGCTGCTGCTACTGCCACTATGAGAGTGGGCATGTGAGGTAGCTCATTCACGTAGACCTGCACCAGGTGATGTAGCTGGCCTACATCCATGTGCCATACTTCTTACTCCTACCAGATGTTCCATCACAGACAGCTCACACTCGGGGATTGTCAGGCCACAGTCAAGTATTCAAACCATGTCACACAATCGTCTGTCCAAAACCTCTACTGTTGAGCATTTGCCAATGCCTGGATGTTGTCATTTAAAGAACGGATAGCAGCCTTCAGAAGCCACAGCCCTTCTCTGTTCTGCCGTTCAGCACATGCCTGTGCCGCCATTACAACCTGAAACATGTGTCGAGTGACATCAGCTGCTGCGCTCTGTCCTGCAAGGGCATGTCAGCCAGAGGTCCTCCTATGAGCAGCAGTGGCTACATGCCTGTGTGGCTCATCTCCAGTCATTTGCCTGACACCATGGTGTGAATGCACACCTTCCGTAGCCACCATACTTTCCTGTTCCAAGCTACCACACGCCAACTGTCCTTCCTCTATGGCCACTGGTGATGGGGTATGTATTGGCATGAGATCTGTGTGTGGGGATGATGGGGGATATAGGTGGAATGGCAACCAATGGCACAGATTCAGCCCCTGACAACCCTGCCTGTGCCTCAAGCATATGTTCATCATCACTGCTAGAGTCTGTGGGGACACTAACATGAGATGGACCGCAGGAGGGGTAACGCACCTATATCACCTGTGAAGGCAAACAAAGACTCTACATTACAATACAGACACACACACACACACACACACACACACACACACACACACACACACACACACACACACACACACACACACACACACACACACACCATGCATGTGATTTGACAGAAGGCATGCAACATGCTTGCAGCTCAGACAATAATAGTGGTAGTTATCATATATCTCTGGGTTGCACACAACAGCATGCATGTGTCATAGCAGAAGCCATGCATTTCATACAATCATGGTAGTAATCATGCATCCCTGAGTTACACCATGTGGACCAGCACAGGTTAACAGTACACATGGCTGATGTGTGGCATATGACCTTGACATTGACATGTAGTATGACATGTAATCTGCTGACGTGTGCATTGACATGCATGCATACATGTTTAACACAATGGTGTCCTGTCACATATACAGTGGGGTAATGGTGTCATATTGCAGTGTTGTCTGTCCTCCCTACAGATAAAATGCACATTTAGCAGCTGTGCATGACCATTTAAGGGTATAATGAGGCGTCTATATTGCTATACAGTGTAAAGTACAGACACAGTGCCATTACATGGAATCATGAGGTGTCTCTATTGCTATACAGTGTGAATTACAGACACAGTGCATAGCCATGACTGTGTGCATACACAATACATATATACTGTGGATTGTGACCCACGTCGCTGAGGTGTATACACACTAAACCATGATGTGGAATGTGTGACACAGGTCACTGAAGGCCATACGGATGACACCCCTGCACATCTGCAAACATATTTTAGCTGCCTGGCAACCATGTCCACACATGGCAGACATATCAATACACCATGTCCCACATGACAGTTGTGTACCACACACACGAGGTGCACAGCTGACAGTGATGTCCAACAGCAGCAAGGGAAATGTACTGTATGTATGGCCTGATGTGATTGTCTGTGTATGCATGTGGATGCTGTACAGGTGACTACTGTCATGCTGTGACACAGTCATGCTGTTCAACACATCTTATGTGGTTGAATGATGTTACGCCTCAACAAGCTGTGCACAGGCCTGTAGGATGTCCAGTGTTCCACATCTGCAATATAACCATTCAACAAAGGCTATAGTTGGACCATGTGTAGCCAATGTACAACAGGGTGTACACATAAACATATCACATCTACTGTGTGTTGCTACATGTTTCTGGCCATCCTCCATGGCCATGTGTGAACATGTGTTGGCCAAACGGTTGTGATGGCCATCTATCTCACATGTCTGTGTTGTCCCATATGACATACACCCATAGATGTCATATACTCCACTGTCCACAGGGTTATGCAGACAAAGGGTTGTATGTTTGGTATGTGGGGTATGTTTTATGGGATAGTGAGACAATGTTGCAGCCGGCCCACTACATGTCATGGACATGTCAGATGGCACATCACAATGTGTGCACTCATAGCAGGGGCATAATCCACAATGGTGAATCCTGTGGACTGCCCATACTCCAGCTCACTGTGTAGTACTGTTTGTGTACCCCACATGTGTAGTTCTGATGTGTAGTACATGTTCCTACATTGAGCAACACCTACACCGTTGTATGCACAGCTGTCCACACATCTAGCAATGCCGGTTTCTGAGATTTCATGTCGATGTTTCACTTAGTTTGTAAGTATTGCACATGGGTAGCCAGTGTGATGGATTGCAAATGAGACCTGTATATTGTGACCGGACCATACATTATGTGTACATGTGTTAACTGGCCACATGGTGAATAGATCTGTGCATTAACATGCCTGATACTTATAACTGCCTCACCTACAATGGCCTGCTGTCTTAGCGGAACACCAGAGGTGCCTATATAGGGGTGACACAGCAGTATGATCATTATCCATGCCTGTATGACAGCTACAGGATATACTATGTAGTATGCACATGTGTGCATACACAGAGTAGCATGCTATAGTATGTGGCATGTGTGTATACATGCCTTGCATATGATGTTACATTACATATTGTACAGTGACACATGCAACTATATGGGATATAATAGTTATATGTGCATTAGTGACTTACCAGGCAACTCCAGGCTTGGTGGTTGAGAGACACCCACCTCCACGATGTCAGCCAAGGCTTGTGGATGCTGTTCTGATGGTGTCCCCAGGTTGGCCAGTAGCTCTTTGGTATGTGTGAGTGGGGGCTGGGTTGGTGGCCCACTACCTGTTGCACCTTGTTCCCTGGTGATTGCATTCACATGCTGTTTTGCACATCTGATCAGGTCCGTGCAGTGTCTGTGCACCTGTTGGTATGTGCAGTTATGGCCACCCACATCATTAACCCGCCTGCGAAGTTCCTGCCACAGGTCATCCCGCTGCTGTGCATCCTGTGGCACATGGCTAAACAGGGCATCATAGTTGTCTTGGAGGCAAGGTATAAGGGCCTCATCCTCCAAGCAGGTATAGGCTGGGAGCCTTGCTCGTGGCATATCTGGAAGACATAATGATGGCGACAGATCACAGTATCTCAGGGATGCACAGAGATACAGCTGCACATACATGTGTATCACATTTATTACATATAAATAGTTGTCTTTGCAAATCTTCATGACACAGACACCACTGACATGTTTGTGTCACACACATGTGACACCCAATGGGGATTGGATATTATCACCATATATGTGTGTCACCTGATTACATTGCTCATACTCCATGTGGATGCTGTCTTGATGTGGGCATGTCTGTTTGCCTGTACTAGTGTTCTTACCTATCAGCACATGCCTGGATGTGTCCACATTAATGCTGTCAACCTTGATGCTGTGTATATGTCACATATAAACACATACACTGCCTTAACGGACATGACCTGTGACAATGCAGGCATGCACACAGAAGCCTTTACATGCATGTGTTTTGCCATATACATCTACATGGCACTGTACAGCAGTTCAACATCCTGCCACATATCACTTGTGTTGCACATGTGATACACATGGGACACTGGCTAGCCTGATGGTATTTGCAGGGATGGTTATCAACTATAGCATGTACGGCCAAGGTCATCTAGTAGTCTGTATGCCCTGGAGCATGTATGAGCCTAGGATGTAAGGTTACCTAGCTGTAGCCGACAGTTGTGTTTCTGGTGCCAGGTGAAGCAGTGCCACATAACTGATCCACACGGTTAATGATACATCTACCATGCGGTCATCACACCATGTCTGACAGAGGTGAAATTTGCAGCTTTGCTGGACAGGGTTGCATAGTATGGCGGGAGTATGTAACATGTATGGCACAAGGATCTGTCCAGCATGTGGCGATCCTTGTATTAGGAAGGTGGATCTCCATGACGTATGTATTTCAGATCAGGATATGTACGTGTAGCATGTCCAACATCACAGTGTTGGACATATCTTTATGCAGGGTAGGCATCATGCTACATAGTGGAGATGAGGATTGTGAAGGCTGGTGTCAGCCATCCAAACATAGCCAATACCCCTTAAAAGTGATATGTGATCTGATATTGGTCACTTGAGTGATGAGTATGGCTGTACAATGATCTCCATGTTCATGGATGGCACCCTGACATAACTAGGGTTGCCTCTTATGACTACCTAATAGGCTTGGTGATGTCACTAGCTCAGGGAGGTAAACTGCACAGCAGCATCCCTTACACACAGTGTCCATTATGTTGACCGCTGCCTAGATGGTAGTTCATGGGTACAGGGTTATTAACCTAGCGGTGACAATGCAATATGCAGCTGTCAGATTGTGCACATATGTCACACACCTCATCCACAATGCCCCTTCTGTATGTTGTCCACAACACTGAGTCAGCTATTGCTCCTAGGTCATAGCCATTCACATACTTACATAGGCAGATGCCTCCCATTTGTCTGTGTGGTATGGGTTACAATGAGAGGGAGTACAATGAATTAACCCTGTTTTACTGTAGCCGGCACTGGTGTGATATGCACATATTACTCAGACACCTTTTGTAGTGTTGGTTCTGTCAACAGTCCACTGGCAGAACACTCCTGTGACATACAAAGATACATCTAGTATACTGAGTGTAGGCGGAACACAGTATGGGTGATGATGTCCTATGACCTGTCACAGGTATGATATGCAGTGTGAAATCATCCGTACTGTCATCTAAATCTGTACTGCTAACAACATATACATTGATTAAGGTTCATGGACTTTCAGACCAGACTCAGCAGGGTAGTAGTGCAGTGCCTCCCATTATGAGTGGTGTCTCCACTTTGTGGGTTGTAATTACTGTTGGTGAGCACCATTCAGTGTTTTCACAGACTGACATGAAGCTATGTTTTAGATTATGTGTATGTGTAGAGCAAACTGTTTTGCCATATGTGTATGATACAACCAGGGATGTGGACAGGTCCCATGCAGCCTGAGTGCACCTTGTACCATCATAGTTATGGTTACAGGGGCTCTGTAGTGTACATGGTTATGTGATTGTGTACCTGTTGGGGGGCAGTGTGCTTATGTTATCCAACACCCTATCTGTATTGCTTATTCATGCTCAGCACTTGTTCAGAACATGTAAGCACTACATGAGCTACTAATTACTATAGCACTCAGTCCTCCTCATTACCTACAGGTAAACACTGTTTGTACTTTCATTTCTCACTTGCTAGAGTAAAACAGCTCTTGTACACACTTTCCTCACATATCTAGTGGGAAATAGTTACATATTCAGGCATGTCCAAGTGTCAATTCCCAGTGTTATCGCCTGTCTATATGATGAATATGGACATCATGAGGCAATATAGAAATTGTCTAGTGTACAGTCAATACTCCCCTCCTAACATACAACACTACAACCTGTGGGAGATGCACATATCTAGCCATGCTGGAGGTAAAGCTCTCTCCAACCCAGACTGAACCTAACAATCATGTGGGGATGTTAAACGTTTGCACCACACCACACTCATCACATAGTCTCACTAGATCTCCACCACCACAGGCCACACATAATAAGACTACAACATTTGCGGAGCCTCTCAATAGTACTCTGTCTAGGCAACAGAGAACTCCAAAGCAGAAATGCAGGCAGCCCCCATCCCCCAAAACAACACCAATTACTTATAGACAGAGATTCAGTGTGCCCATCAATCACAGCCAATAGGGCGATATAACGTACCCAACACACTAGTCATAGGTGACTCTATAGGCAGTCACACTGATGTCCCACTCAGCAGGCTACACAAGGTGATAGTTACTGTCAACTGCCTGTCGGGTAACAGGATCCACAACATAACCTATGCACTCAGGTCACTCCTCAACAGGTACAATATGACTGTGTCATTCTCCATGTTAGTGTGAATGCCCTGAGATGTACCTTCCTGGACTACATGTAAAGAGACATGGAATAGCTCTCCAATCTTGTAGCCCAGGCAGGTATCGCCCTAGCCCTGAGTAGCATTTCGCCATTGTCCAGACTGATAACGCAGTACAAGGACAAAATGATTTACTTCAACAATTGGCTATGCTTCCGGTGTCATTCCAAGGGTATCCAGTATCTGTCTGCTTTGAATGACATGGTCGACAGAACACAATGCTTTGGCACAGATGGCCTGCACCTGTCAGCCCTGGGATTCCGGATAATGGCTAAGGCTCTTGCTGCTCTTATAGTGCCTGTTTTAGGCATGGTTCAAATAACATATTCACCACCATAACAGGAACAGGCAAGCAAAACCTGAGGGTGATGCTACTCAATGCTTGACGTCTTCATCTCAAATGCACTCACCTGAGGCACTCCTTGTAATGGACCACTTCAATATCTGTGCAGTGACTGGGACCTGCTTCTAGGCTCCTGAGAGCACCCCTGCACTACCAGGCTATTATTCATACCACACCTTTCAGTCATGTAACCAGGACCAGAACACCCATGGCGGAGGTGTGTCCATATTTCCTAAGGATATCCACACCTCCAGGCTGGTTGCTTAGCAAAATGCATCAGAGATTATCCAAGTGCAACTAACTCTGGCCATAACTGCTATACAAATTGCAGCTTGCTACAGATCCCCCACCATACCCCATGGTTAACGGTCCTCACTTCTTGGTGTAGTGGAAAGTAGGGTTCAAACAGACACACTACTGATGTGCGACTGACACTACCCCACCATTAACTGGAATACCTACACATGCACCGACACATTAGGCCAACGCTTTCTAGGATTCATAACCTCCAATTGCCTGGATCAACCTATCCACACCACCACCAGGGCCAACAATATCCTAGACCTGGTCATTACCAACATGTGTGACTGGTGTTCCACACCTGGGGTTATCTCCTCATTGGTCTGATTCGAACGTATGCTAATCACCCTTGTTATCCACATCCCGGAACCACACCCTTTACGGAAAACACAGTACAATATTTCTACAAAGCCAACTTCGGGGTTCTTATGACAGCAGTAGTAAATGTCATGACACCCGTGCAGATGGACAATACAGTTACAACCGCTGAATCATACACAACTGCACTTAATTAGCACTTACATGACTGCATGGATCATGCTATCCCAAACAGAACCATGACAGTACCCACCAGAAAATGGAGGCCACTCTGGTGGTCCACTGCCATGGACATAATGTACAACAGAAGAAGGAAACTGCTGCAAAGTAGAGTACAATCCCATGAGTGGAGGAGCTCCCCGGTCAGCCTCAGTAAGTATCTGAGATCCCTTATCACATCCTCCAAAGCTAGCTACGTAAACATAACCACAACTAATTCCAAGGACTACCACAAAGCGTTCTAGAGGTATGTCACTACTCTCGATGGTGATACCGACATCTGTTCTGACATACAGCAGTGAGGCACGAACATTACAGAACTGACTGCTATTGGCATCATCCTGGCAGATAGGTTCAGTGCTAACTTTACACTCCTCTCACACCCTAAAGGGCCCATATCTGTACAGGAATGATGCAACATCCCTGTGATCACAACTACGCAGTTCAAAGCTGCACTCTCTAAAGCCAGGAACACAGCATCCATGTGACCGTACAACATCCCAGGCTGTGATTTCCACGAACTTCAGAACGAAATGGCTCCCCACTTGGGCACCATATTCACTAATAGCCTTGCATCAGGCATTGTGGCCCCTGAATGGCACACAGCAACAGTTATCACACTCCACAAAGGTTGTACCACAATGGACCAGGGGAACTATTGCCCTATACACCTGACTAGACTGTTCTGCAAGGCTATGGAGCACATCATTATGGATCTCATTCACAGAGACATTGGTGGCCTCCAAACCTTTGATCCCACCCAGTTTGGATTTGTTAGGGCCAGACCATGCCTCCTAAACCTGATGGAGTCCTTTGAGACAGTTACCAAGGCAGTAGATAAGGGTAAGGAGGTCCACACAGCCTACCTTGACCTCTCAAAGGCTTTCAACACCGTTCCCCATTCTGGTATTGTCAACATACACATCCACCTGCACATTAACCCCTACATCACGAGATGTTATGCAAAGTGGCTCACAGACAGAACCACACAGTGAGGGTAGCATACCCTATGTCCTACTGTAAATCAGTTACAATTGGCATCCCTCAGGCCTCAGTCATAGAGCCCCTCATGTTTGGTATATGCTTCTCTGAGGTACAGGCTAACACAGGAGGACTTACCCTGAATAGGTTTTCAGACGACTGCAAACTAGGGGCCATGATTGATTCCCCAGCTGATACAGACACTCTCCATAAGGGTGTCACTGGGACAGATACCCGGTGTCAATAACACGGCCTCAAGCTGCATGCCACAAGGTGCATAGACATCCCCTTTGGATTACACCAATCACCCGCAGACTATCACATAGGTGTTAGTCCCCTACATACAATAGACATAATAAGGGATCTTAGAACCCAAGTAGATAGAATTCACTCCTTTGATAACCATATTGCCAAGGTGGTGTGGATATCCTTCTACGTGACCCCCCTAATCTCTAATGGGTATGTAGCCAGAACAAAGGCAGCCATTGTGCCTCTCTACTCATGACTTATGAAACACATTAAAGAGTACAACACCCCATTTGGGATGTACTTTACAAGACAACAGCAATGGCTTTAAATACCACAACATTACCACACCAAGAGGAATACTGACCTCCGAAGGATGACGTATGCAGCCCAACTACAGAAACCCCAACTGTACCCGTTTGCATACCGCATACTCAGAGGTGATCTCTGCTGAACATACAAGGCCCATGTCCAAAACAATATTGATGGATATGGTCCACATAAGCAAACACCCTGAGAGCCACATGCTCTGGGATATGTACCTAAATGCAACAATGACTAGGTAGTGCTGGCGGGATACATTCCTGACCCGGACACTCACCATGCTTTGGAACATGATTCCTATGTACATCAGGCAGGGACCCTCACTAGCACTCTTCAAGAGATACCTCAATGGGTGGATGGGAGACAGACATGTACACCAGGAATCCCTGCAGTGGCTCTGCTGTACAGAGGTGCAGGAAACGAATGGCTCTGCTGTTCACATGCACAGGACACTAACCTAAGGAGGTGCCACAAGTGAAAACACTGCAGTTAGGCTTATGAATGGCCTTGGCCAGACAGCATAGTACCTAACTATGAACCTATGAAGCTATTACATGTCCTTTGTGCATGGATAATTGACTAGCTCTTCCATTTCAATTAGCTATTATGCTGATACACTGTCTGGTGACTACAAGTCAGATGTATCCTGTTTGCATAACATAACAGTAATGCTACGTAAAATGTTAGACATATCTACTTACAATACTGTACATTTCACATTTTTGCCACAATATCCCACAATACAAATCATAATTGCATAGCAGGACCACCTTACACATGTTATTCTCAATTATACACCAGTACATATACCTTCTGTTACAGTATATCAGCATATGCTATCCCGTGTTATGGCACATACTTGTTGGACCAACCCTGCCACTGACAGTGGCTGGAGTGGAATTGTTGTGTTCAAAGTCCTTATATAGCATCCCTTGTGGTGTATGACATGTTTACCTTGTGGCCCACAGCAGTACACACAATTTCTATAAGCATTACTATGCTCAACAATACATCACTACATAATACCTTTTCCCACTATATGCATTGCGTACACTTTAATTATTACAGAACAGGTACTACATACACTGACATACTGAGTGTTCTACATACCTTATTAGTATCCCGAGTTGATGGTAATATAAGTCCTATTTGTTTTCTGTTGTAACATTTTTCTGGTATGTACATATGGTTTGAATGTATGACAAGCCATCCTTTTATACTTAGATATCAGTAACATGTGGTATCTTGCCACCAATTGGTGTTTAGGAGTAGATGATTACATGCACATCAGCTGTGCAGCTACTCCATTAGCCAATGACATGGCAACAGTGGGGTATAATTGAATACTCCACTTGGGCATGGTCCCTTTGCCCTACCTTCGAGGAAGACAGCCTGGATGTGTTGTTTGTGATGAATTGCAACAGCTAAATGGAGACACACAGATATATATTAACTTCATGGCCCCCATGGATTGTGTGTAATGGCTAAAGGATGTAGTTCTACATGTGAGTCTAGCTGTTATATCAGCCATCTGATACGGGATTATTGTAACCAAACCCTGTAACATCGGCATCTGTTCCATTGTACAACAGCAGCGATTTCACATAGGGCCATTATAGTGTGTCTCTGACAAGGTATGTTAAGGTTTCTGCAGATCTCATAGAGTGAGTGGATGTTTGTGATGTTATTCCAGTTTGTATTGCAATTGTTTCGGGTGTGGGGGAGATGTAGGTGGGTGTACATAGCAGATGCAGGTGTGTAGGAACTGCATTTATACATATTTGATATGTGTGTGAGAGGTCCTTCCCTATTTGAAGACCTATCCTTTTGTAGGCTAATACTATGATAATTGCAGGCTTATTCATTAAGCCATTGTTAATTGGTTCCAGTATTGCATGCAGGTGATGTTGGTCCTTCAATCCTTTCGGAAATACATTGGTATGTAATGAAATGTTGCTACATGAAAGCTGTCTCGTGTATTTCTGTCACAGATATTTGCACTCATTGGAGTTGTGTTGGTGACTGAACCTCTTTGGCTTGGGTTGCCACCTTTTCAAATGGCCATAGTGGGAAATTTGCAGGACACACATTGGATTTTAGAGGCCGACACATACCCACGGTCAGTACAAAGTATAGAACTTTACATGTATGCCTATATAAAAAGTTATATTCTTGTAGCAGTTAACTTGCTTATCCTGTTTCTTGTTACATGTAGGTATTTTAGATACAGATTACTATTTTATGCAACAATTACATTAAATATGGAACATGCCAAATGTTGCGAGATTGTAGGACATTAGTATTTGTACTCATTTTGGTCAGGACACTACCGCACATGGAGGGACTGCCCCTCGCAAGGTGGGACAGGTGGTAACCCTATCTTTGTCTCATGTCCATTGCACATAGTTGTAATAGTGTATAGACATATATACTCCCCATATCCTTTGTTCATAACATTCGGTCGTGGTGGAATGTGTGATTGCTATGGTCCATGTTATGCACACATTTGAAGACTTCAACCACTGCATACGGCATACCCACCGATTCAGGAATGCACACACTTCCAACGACCACATTACCATTCCCAGACTCCCAAACACCACAATACCAAACACTCAAACTCGTGACAGTCAAACTCCCAGAACTAACATGAACTCAGAACACACACACACACACACACACACACACACACACACACACACACACACACACACAGACACACTGCTACCCATCACATCCAAACAAACCATCCTACACTACATATGGCCAGGTGGCCATGCCCCATACACCCCCCATGTGGGTGGCTGCACCCCCCACACCACACCTACTTTAATAATCTACCTTCGAGATAGCACAAACAGACACACAAAGCAAACCCACACACACACATTACAATCCCCTGGAAACACGCACCACACTCAGAACACACACTTACACACACTACAGCAATCAGAAACACACTTACACACAGTACCTACCTGAACCGCAGCACCAGAAGCACTAACTAAATGTCCCTTAACATCGTGATAATAGTACTCGCGGTTATGGTGTTCCGGTACTGTGGTCTTTCCGTCTTTAAGCCTCGTGATTATGCACGTCGGTATGTAAAGCATTCGGTATTTGGTAGTATCCCATTTATATGTACCTCCATGGTTGTGTAGATGTTGTTAACCTATCTATATATTTGCATATATATGTATATCCATATATATCGACATATATCTCTCTATCATCCTTTCTCTCTCTATATTTTATATATATATATATATATATATATATATATATATATATATATATATATATATATATATATATATATATATATATATATATATATATATATATATATACATATATAGAGAGAGAGAGAGAGAGAATACACCTTTCATTGGGTACATGGCAGTGTATACTATTTCCCGAACTCTGCCCTTTTGTGTTTTAACCTGTCACAATACACACCTGCCGTTGGTACATCTCAGGTAGCTTAGTGGTAGGTTATTGTGAAGATTGCGTACATGGTTGCGTGTTCTACTCCTGGCAGTGGTCGTTTTACCTCTCAGAGCAGGCACTATTAGTACAAGTGTAAATAATGCACATTTCAGCAGTTCTGGGCAGCTTTGCCCGTGATCTGCGCGATATTCAGCAAAGGTTAGACCTGTGTTGCGCATATCTGTGTAGTCATGTTTAAATGCCGCTTACCACCACTTACCGGCGCAAAAACCTGCTAACATGTGCTTAAACGTGCTCTAATGACCTGCATCCAAAATCCATTATTCGGGACATCAGAATTACGTAACAGCCCTTGCAGGTCGTTAAACCGGGACCATGCACGAGACAGTCAGTGGCTTTACCACTGAGGCATCTGGGATATGTACAAGTGTTATGGTGTTTAGTATGTAGAGTGTACTACAGCTGTTCCTCCATACTGCAAACAAATGAGTAATTCAGTTGGTGTAAATATGGATGATACCTATTAATGGTATGTCCAAGTGATGCTTAATGGATAATCTCCAACTATGGGAATCCATGTCACAGTGAGCCACACACTGTAATGTGCTACACCTTGCCACTACCATAACTGGAGAATGCTGGGGTGACAGATATCTGTCATTGGTACTCCGCATGCTTTGTAACTACATCCCTGATTACATTATATGGAGCCCCTCATTAACACACCAGGGAATCCTTGCAGAGTGGGTGGGGAACAGTAGTTACACCCCAGGGATCCTGCAATTAGCTCTGCTCCACAGAGGGGCAGTTAGTTAATCAATGGGATGGCGACAGCAGACACATTTTGGCTAGGCTTATGAATGGCCTCTGACACTTAGCCATATACCTACCGATGTACCTAGGAACCTATACATACTGTATCAACCCATGCTGTTAGCTTAATTTGCTGTTCAGGTATTGACTTTCCTTGTGCCAATAGCAGTTGTGTGTGCAATAGTTGAGGGCTGCCTATGTAGGATGCACACAGTAGACCACCTATACATGACAATTTATAGGTGGTCATGTGTGTGTGCCATCCCTTTTATTGTGTGTGCAGGTGGAGAAGTGTGTCAGTCAATAGGGGCTTACACTGTCAGTGTATGTGCTATATGTTCCCTCTTTGCCAAGGCATGGGCATACTGGGCATGCCTCCGTCTGCCTATTGGGGCTGGCACAGGGTGTTCATGGTCTGAATCCCTCTGTGCCTGTGGTGCCCTTGGAAATTGCGGTGGGCTGTGAGGGCCTTCACCATTATGCCCCTGCTGCAGCTGTTTCCGCAGGATCATATTATGTAGCATGGCACATACTATGAAGATGTGGGCACACGTGCCTAGAGAGTACTGCAAGGCTCTACTAGATATGTCCAAGCAACGGAACCGTGATTTCAGCATCCCAAACACACACTCTATGATGATTCTGGTTTGTGCGTGTGCCTCATTATGGTGTTCTTGCATGGGTGTGTGTGCATTTCTGATGGGAGTCATCATCCATGGCTCCAGTGCATAGCCAGCATCCCCCACAAGGTGGCCATATGGGATGTCCCCCCTGACAAATACCTGGTACAGCTGTGAGGCATGCCAGATGTGGGAGTCATGGTAGCTTCCAGGGCTGCCAGCACACACATCCATGATAATGCCCTGGGCATTACACACGACCTGGCAGTTGATGGAGTGGTATCCCTTGCAGTTTATGTAGCGCCTACCATGCTCACTGGGTGGTGACTTGATGTGTATGTGCATGCAGTCTATTGCACCAAGTACCTCCGGGTAGTCTGCTACACGATGGAAGAGGCGCATATTGCTGGCCAACTCCTCCTGAGTTCGGGGGAAGTATATATGCTCATTGGCATGTGGTAACATGGCATCCAGGAACTGGTGGAGTACCCTGGATGCTGATGCCTGTGAGATCCCCATGATATCGCCAGTTGGCCTTTGAAGGGTACCTGTGACTAGTATTCTCAAGCTTACACATACCTTCGTGTCCACTGGGATGGGTTCCTCTCTCTTGTTTCTGGCTCTGAGGCGTGGCCGGCACAGCTCAACGATTTGCTGTATGATGTCCCTGTCCACCCTGTTATGCTCTACTATCTCCAGATCATCTAGCCCCTGGTAGGTTACCCTTGGTCTGAACACTCTTCTCCTCCACCAGTGCCTGAGGTGGTTGCCAGCATCATCCTCCACACCATCTTCAGTCTCCAACACATGCTGATGAATCAAAGCTATGGCAGCTCCCAACATGTACATTGTAAAAGTTCCCTGTCTGTTTACACCGATGATGCAGTATTTGGGAATACACAAGTGTATGTGAGGTGCCTTCATACTTTATACTATTGTGCTTTGGAAGCTGATGATGTCATAGGGTGTGTATGAACAATCTGAGCTGCAGGGTATCTTACTTATGTGTTTTACCGCAGGTACTGCTATTGTGGTGCCTTTGGTGTTGAATTACACTTGGCTGCCGTGGATCACCTCTTGCCCTTGCCTTCATTTTTCAAATCGATTCCCCTCCCATTGTCAGGCATGCATCCAGCAGCCTGCTTTCTTGTTTTGTACTTTCCCAACCCAGGATTTTTTTGCAAAATGTGTTCTATAGCTGATCTACTGGAGGTTTGCTTTGCTCTGCTGTGACAGTTCTCTTTTCTTTGCAATCTGGCACCTCCCCTTTCCTGTTCTGCAGGTTGCTGCTAGCAGCCTTGTTAGCTACCGTCAATAGCCCACTGTGAGTTAATAGGTGTTAATTACTCAGTTGTACTCCAATTACCCTGATGCAGCATTTCCTTATTGTCTTCCTGTAACCTTCCTGTTTCAGCTGTGGTGCGTGCCACGTGCAGCCGTTTACCAGGTTTCGAGCGCGTTGTCATTCACGTACACATGCGCTTTCAGTCACCTTGTGTGCTCTCAGATAAGCAAAGCTATGGCTACATCCGCAACCTTATCCTGCGACTTTGCTTAGCAACAGGCAACCCAGATTAGCAATGCTCCAATGTGCTTACAGCTACGGTGGCACACCCCTCTGCTGATGTCATGTATACCTCCAGGTCACTCCTCGGTGTTATACTGCTACGCCATGTGGTACAGCCTTACGCCAACAAGATGTTTGCAATTCAGTATTACTTGCCTCATTTGCATGGAATTGACTACTAATTCATAGTTACCGTGCCGAACACTGTCACAGACCCTTAGCAACCCTTGCGCCTTGGTTGTGGTGTAGCATGCATACCATTGACTCTTATTGCAAAATCATGATTTGTGTTACATAGCAGTTTTATGACATCTATATATATTTTACTTGTGTTCCCATTTGTGCACACATGCCCTGCAGTTGTACTTTGCGTTAGTGTGGCCATGACATTAAATGTTATTTTTTATGCGTTGTGCGTGTTTTTTTATGCCATTGTCTGTATATTTAGCCATTGGCATATGTTAACTTTGTAATACGTAAGTTTGGTCCACTTTCATGGCCCTGATATTCTGTTTGAAAAAATGTAAATCATTTTTTTGGTTTACATTTCTGTACGCTTATGCTACGCCTGCACCACTTCATGAATCGCTATGTACCTTCATTTGCATGCTGCACTACTGTGCATGGGGTGATTAGCATACATGTGCCGGGAGCTGCGCAGCTCTGGCGTACTCTGGTAGTGCAAGTGGAATCGGATCATACCTGAATCGCTCGGCAGCCATATTTGGCGTTAGAACACCTACGCTATGCCTGCGCCTGGCGCAAGCTTCATGAATCCCAGGGTATAACTATGCAAAATATGTCTAAAGAAAGAACAGATCTACATATTATAGGTTATACTGTCTGTCTGTTTGGTTCTATATTTCAAGTATTATACCATGTCTGGAAGATAATTTATAATTATTAATTCTGCTAGAAACAGATTAGGCTCTTTATATCATGATTTTCTTGGTGTTGAGTGATTCCCTTACACAATATTGCACCCTTTAAAGTTCTAATGCATTAAGAAAGATTCCCTGTTGGAAACACTCTACTATGTGATTGCCAATGCATAGGACAGGACATATATCAT
Source organism: Protopterus annectens (assembly GCF_019279795.1). NCBI lineage: Eukaryota > Metazoa > Chordata > Ceratodontiformes > Protopteridae > Protopterus > Protopterus annectens. The sequence continues at coordinate 1,572,072,451 of NC_056731.1, read as the reverse complement.
GTCAGAGGACTGCAAGCAAAACCTGGTATAAATAAAACATTTTCTAGCATTTTCCTTGTATAAAATATATTTTATTAACAATATTAATTGAAATATTTTCTATAAGTCAACAACACTATGATTATGCCACCTGAAGCAGTTTAGTGAATAACATAATTCCAGCATTCTGAAGCATTTGTTATTCACCACTATCTGTGGGCTTCATGATGAGTAGGCCCAAATGTAGTGTCATGTGTTACTTTTTACCTCCACTTTTGCAGATTATTCAACAAGGGAATAACGTTTGTGTGACACGGCACATATTATACTGTCTCAAGAACATTTTAAGAAAACAGTTCAAAACTAATTTATTTATTTATTTGACATTTGTTTACCGGGCAGTCTGACTGGGTCTACAGAACCCATTTTCAGCAGAGGCTCGGCAAGAAAAGCTCCACAAACAGTGACAATGCAAATACATTATAGTCCAAACAAACAATAGAAATGAAGTGGAATACTATACAAAACTAAGCTGATAGAATGTAAGCTAGGTTACAAGACATACTACACATTTGGGCAATTCTACAGAGTTATATTATTATAGACAATTTTAGTCATTCTAACAACATATACATAGCCTATGAGTAGATGAAGTATATAAAAGTAGTATGTTGGTAGTACAATGTATGACATCCATTGTTATAGCACATGAAAAATAAAATGTTGGTTTTGGTTAGGAAAATAATAACAGAAAAGTTAGTGATGCAGAAAGATAGTGAGAAAGTTAAGAAGAACAAAGGCATTACAGACTGAGCAGTAGCTTAAGGATACGGTATAGAAACAGAGAAGGAGTTACAAGAGACATTAGGATCTTGTAGACTGTGAAGGAGTGAGATACGACATATGAAGAAGAAAATAAAGCTAGAGTGAAAGAAGAGGAAGAGGTGAACATTAGGCCGGATTTATACATGAGAAGAGCCATGTATTTTTTAGATGAATTTTTTAAAGAGGCTTTAAAGCGAGTTAGGCCAGGCATAGACCTGATAGCTAGAGGTAGTGAATTCCATATTTTATAGACAGAATATGAATACAGAGAGTGGCCTGTTTTTTTTGTGGGTTTTGAGATAGCTAACAGATTTTTGTCTTCTGATCGTAGGGATCTATTTGGTGTATAAGATGTGACTAAGTTGGCTAGCACAGGGCAGGCAGTAGGCTTGAAAAGCAGTTGTGCAAAGTGGATAGCTGAATAAAAGCAAGTTGGTTGGGAAGTTCAAGCAAGTTTAGTTCTAGTAACTCTTTACAGTGATATCTGCAATATTTAGAGTTTGTGGTAAACTTATTTACTTTGTTATAGCATTGTTCCATTTTGCTTAGGGTAGAAGTTTGTAAATTAGTTGGGATAGCAGCACCATAAAGAAGGGAGGAAAGTAAAAAGGTTTTTGCTAGGGAAACTTCACAATTACTACACCTTAAAAATAAAAAAACTACCACTGCCAAAAGATAATCATGGAGACTAAAGGTAACTTAAAAATAAAAGATTACCAGTGAGAGAGTCTATATCTGTGGTTTTGCTAGGGAAACATTGGTTGCTGTAGTTAAGAAATGCTTGTTTCCATATAAGAGTCTCAGTTTTTGATGAGTTTTCTTTATATTTTGCTGTATATGATTACTCCTAGAAGTTTGGTTTCCTGCACTATTTTTATGACAGTGTTGCCAGATGCAAAGATTTTGAAATGATCAGTGATAGGGGACATGTTTTTTGGGTGGAAGAGTACTAATTTAGTCTTCTTTGGATTAAGAAAGAGTTGAGCCTTTTTTAGCCAGGATTAGACTGCAGTAAAGGACTATTGAGTTTTTGAAAGCAGTTCTGGTAGTGATTGAGATACAGATAATGTTGAAATCATCAGCATATTGAATGAGTGCTCCAGGGTGGGAGGTAGTGTGAAGGTTGTTAGTGAAAATGTTGAAAATGTTGAAGTGTAGGGGGATCCGAGGATAGAGCCTTGAGGAACTCCAGCAGGGTTGTGAAGAAAGGGTGAGAGTTTTTTGGACCATTTCACTGCTTTGTTTATAATTCACGGGGTAGCTCTGAAACCATTGTTTGTGTTTTGTAAGAAGCCTAATTTAGACAGTGTGTTCAGCAGTAGGGGGTGAGAGACCATATCAAAGCCCTTAGAGAGGTCAAGGAATACTACGGCTGTATAGCATCCTGCATCCCTAGCCTTATTCACTGGTGTCTGTAAAGAATAAAATGGCTGTAGCTGTGCTGTGGCTGGGTCATGTTGGATTTGGGTTAAAAGACTGTTTTGCAATAGGCATTGCATTATCTACTGATGGATACCTCTCTCAGGAGTTTTGGATTTGGGTGACAGGCTGGATATAGGATGGAAATTGGTTAGTTGCCTCTTTTATGGATGGGGTGATGTGAAATTGTTTCCATATGGTTGGTACTTCTGATTTGGATAAAGACCCATTTATAAGGATACTGAATGGGTAGGTGACTGAGTTGGCAGCCAGTTTGAGGTAGTGTGGTGGAAGATTATCAGCCGAGGTGGAACAGGGTTTTAGTTTTTGTAGCTGTTTCTTTATCATGTTTGTGGGTATGGGCTGAAATGAGAATGGGGTTTGTATCACATTTTGTTGAGTAGTGGAGTTATTAATGATAGGATTAGAGGCAGTAGATGGTATATGATTGGTGCTTAAATAGGTTGATAAGTGGAGCAGTTCCATTGTTAGGGGTGTTAGTTAATAGGTTTACTATTGATTTTATGAAGTGATGGTTAAAGTTTTTGGCTATTTGTGATGGAGGGGTATCGGATGATGGGGTGTGATCTCTATTTGTCCCAGGGTTAAGTAGAATAGATATGGAGTCCCAACATTTTGGGGGTTGGTTTTATGCTGCTGTCAAAGGTGGGAATAGTATGATTTCTTATCTTTGTTGATTAGTTTTGTCACTTTGTTACGTAGTGTTTTGAAGATGACATGATTTTGTTCATTTTTGTGTAGTTTCCAGGTTTGCCTGGCTAGGTCCCTTTGCTTCATCAGGTGTTTACATTCCTTAGAAAGACATGGGGCTGAGTTCTTCTTGATTCTTTTCATACAAATGGGGGCTGGGGTATTAAATATGTGAAGGAAGGTGTCATTAAAGTATAGTACAGCATCAATAAGGGGTAGTTGTTTAAGGGGTGTCTAGTTTATTTCATGTAGGAGATTGTTGAATTTATGCTTTCAAAAATTAGTTGAATTCCTAACTGATTTTACAGGCTGTACACTTATTTGTTGGTAGTTTGTTCTAATGGCATAAGCTGGTAGATCATCGCTCAGGAAAATAGACTAGGGATAACTGGTGGGGTGGAATACTAGGATCCAGTCTATGGTGGATTGGCAGGTAAGAACTTTGCTGTATCTTGTTGGACTAATGATAGGCTGTGAAAAAACATACAGATTGATACTATTTATGAGGGAGTTGGAAGCAATGGTCTGCCAGTCTGTATTAACATCTTCCAAGACTATTGTTTTGTGATTTATTGTTTGGGATGTCCAGGATAATATATCTTCCAAGACTGGTATATTGTGACCTGGTGGGATATATATTACTATTATCCAAATTCTTTTTGTCATGTTGAAGTTCAAAAAAGAGATTAGTACCTCAGCATTAGAAAAGGTGGGTACATTACTGGTGTAGGGTGTGATATTGAGTGTAGAGGGATATAGAAGAGCTATCTCTGCCCCTTTCTTTTTATATATATCTCTTCTGGTTATTGCAAAGTTTGGAGGTATTATTTCCAAGTCTTTTACATTGGGGTGCAGTCATGTTTCAGTAAGGGCTAATATGTCAAGTTTATTTTTTATCAATCCAGGCATGTAGTGGGACTATTTTATTACACATACTTCTAAAATTCAGTGTTAGTATATTTAAATCTTTGGGGTTACTTTTGGGGATAGGATTAAAGGGTGGGCCTGGGTTAGGATGTATGTCTCCACTTTTGAGTAGATAGATGATGAGGAATGAGTACCATGTAATATGTTTTTTTATATATAGGTGATGGTATTGGTGTCAAGTGTGGTTTCATAGGAAGTGAGGAGGTCAGTTTGTGGACTGAATAGTATGGGAGGGTGTAGGGGAAAATCTGGGCAGAGATATGTGAGAAGCTGTGTTGTTTATCAAGGAGATGGTTAGAGGTGGTTACTGATGTGTATTGGTGACTGGGGGTATGTGATGATATAGTTGTAGTGAGGTTGAGAATTAGGAGTAAAGATATTAGGGAGATTAAGATGAGCATGTCTAGTGTGAGGGTGTGTTTACAAATAGTAGAAGTGGTATTTATATGTTAGAATGAAATATCAGGTGTAATTAGAGATGTATGATATCTGGTGATATGTGAGCAGCATAAGGTAAGGTTGGAAATGTGCTGTCTTCAGGGTGGGCCTTGACAGTTTAGTTAGGTGTTTTATCTTGAAATTTTTAATACATGGGGGGAGACGTGATAGGTCAATAGTAAATTTATGGTGCTATGTTAGTTTGATGTGTGTATTAATAGGTGCAGTGAAAAACACATGAGTAGTAGGAGAGAAGGTGATAAGCCTGGAGTTAATGTAAGATAGTTAGAGGTAGTGTTTGTACAGGGAGAACTGAAGGATAGTAAGATACAAAGAATTATAGCAGGGGAAATGAGATTCAAAGTAATGGAGAAAGTGGAAAGTAGATCAGCTTAGTTAAATAAAAGTATGTAAGCTATAAAATGTGATGTGGGTGCAGACAAAGTAGAATTATATATAATTGGATAATGAAAATTAGAGGGAGTGATTTGCCAGGGATATGAGTAGAGGCCCTGGGGATAGGTGGGATATGGGGGCAGGGACAGCAGCAGAGTGAGCGGAGCAAATGGAGTGGGAAGAACCAGATTGCAGCTATCAGCAGATTCCTATCACTGCAAATGTAAGTAGAGTACAATAATCGGTATTTAGACTATTATAGAATATTTAATGACAAGAATGCAAAGGAAAGGGTAAAAGGAAGGGAAAAACAAGGTATTGAGCTGTAGTATAAGGTAGGGTTTACTAGATATCACAGAGTTAACACAAAGCAGTGAGAGGGGGTAAAAAGGAAGGAAATTTAAGGGAGAGGGGATAATTATTTGCAGACAAATCGAGATGAAGAAGAAGGGTGATAGTAAAGATAGTGCCCAGTGGTGTGCAGAGAGCCTTACAAAGAATGTATAGGTTGCAGAAGAGTGACAAAATTATTTTCAAGCATTTACTTTAGTTTGGTGTGCTGCATGCCAGACAAATAAATCACTGAGCTTAGTGTAGGTGTTGCTCATGAAGAGAGGAAAAGGATTGAATTAACAACAAAGATGATAGGGCAGCTTCCAAAATTGTTATTGAACATAAATCTTCTCCCCAGCAGAAATACCTTTTGCTCACACCCAAAAATGGTCTCACAAAGCCAACACAAATAAGCCAAAATAAGAAGGGAAAACAACAATTTAATTTGCCTTTATTTCTATTCTTCCCTTTTTTACTGTTTTCTATCCTCCTTATTTAATGTAAATAACATATACACATTTCTTTATTTCATACCTTGTGAAAAGTAAATAAAATGTGTCCATGACATTTTATATACTATTGTTCCCCTAAAAATGATAGGATGGGAAAAAAGACTTGAAAACAAACTATTGGTAGAATTCATAAAGAGTGTAGCCATGAGTGTAGCAAGATTGCTTAAAGAGGGATTCTTTAATGAGATCAGAAAAAACAGGAATTCAAAGACACATTAGCTGTAATGAGGAAAGACTACAGTACCAGCTAATCTGCATGCTTCTGGATCACTTGGTGATTACAGCAAGCACTTTGCTGTGGCAATCACTGCTGGCGGCCGATGCATGTTGTTAGCACAGGCACCTATGTTCCCCCTCACACACAGACACATACACACACACTCAAACACACACACACACACACACACACACACACACACACACACACACACACACACACACACACACACACACACACACACACACACGTAAACACACACACGTAAACACACACACACACACACACACACACACACACACACACACACGTGCACATACACAGTCACATCCCCATACCTCGCAAATATCCATGATTTAACAGGACTTCCATGATTTTGCCTTTTACAGTCACCGTATCCCTATTATGGATGAATGCAGTTACTTAATAATGCCATACATTAGAATTTTATACTGGAAATCCTTCATTTGAAGCTTATTGCTACTAAATCTGCTGTCCAGTTACTTTTTAAGTAAGTTAGAGTAATATTTTATCTATCCCTTGTGAAGTGCTTGCTCATATATTACAGCAAATGCTCGTTACTGTAGGGGGAGTTGAGAAGTATGGAGGAACCCCCCCCCCATATACACATGCACACACACACTCACCTGATACCACTTGTGCCTCTCAGACAAGCACACATGCTACCACACACATACACACATATTCACCCCGACCTCCACCTCTAACTCTCTACTAAGCTCCTTGCTTTTTACCTCTAAATCAAATTTTCCTGTTGAAAATAGTGGGTAAATATGAACTTTGACCATGTTAATTAATGTAGCTGGTGGTACTGTTTTATACGGGTCTATATCACTTCACTGAATCACAAATCAGCGAATGCCTATTTGTCAAACACCTATTCATTGAAGCTACTAATCATCAAACTGAATTTTCCAGCAAAAATTTTCCTAGAGCAAACCAGTGGTTGGCCACCATCTGTAATTTGCCCTTTTCCCCACTGTAGTGTGATCTCAGAGTTGGTATATTTAGTTAGTGGGAGTGTGGGGTGTATAGCCCTTACCTGGGTAGGTGTTAAGTTTTATGGTTTTGTTCACGGTCGCTAGGGTGGACTACCATTGATTTGCCCTTATACACTTTTCACTGCAAACTCAGTTCAATGGTTAGTAGCTTCATGAACAGATGTAGACCCATTTTATACAGCTGAAAGGTTCTATGAGCAATGTGGCTGCACATTTCCAGGAAGACAGCACATAATTCATTATCATATGTTGCTCTCCTGGAATGCCTGTTTAACATATGCAGTAAGTGGCTGGAACAGCCCATGGAGCTTCTACAGACCACATTTCCAGGGGGATAGCTTATGATTCATCATATGTTGCTGTTCTGGAATGCCTGTTTACCATGTGCAGTAAGTGGGTGGAACAGCCCATGGTGCTTCTACAGACCATGCAGAAGCACTGTGATAGGGCTGTGTCTATGGCAACAGTCAGCAGTAAGCAATATTTAATATTTGAGGTAACCTTTCTGAATCCAGGAGTATGTGTTATGACTTTGGCACAGTATAAAACTTTAAAGCTCTGATGGGTTGGTGTCCAGTCTGGGATAAGCTTTTCTGCTTATATCCATCGAGTATCAGAATAGGTTCTGCTTCCCCATGACCGTGAAGTGGATGAAGCATGTAACTGAATAAAGAACTAAATTAATAAATCTATAGCATGCGTTGATAATTTGCACTTTTCAGTCCCTAGAGAAGGTGATTATTCACTGCAGTATGATTTAGTATTAGCAATGTTCTCTTTGAGTGTCTTGTTTTTTTTTCCACAGATAGGCACTGGTGTAAGTTGCAGATTCCTGGAAATACTATCAACTCCTAATGTCACCAACTTTCTACTGCATTATCACATATCTGCCTTACAGCTCCAGGGTCAGGGGTTCATTCATGACCTTCTGCCAATGTCTGTGGGTAGTTTGTACAATCTTTTCATTTCTGCATGGGTTTTCTCCATTTAATTTGGTTTCTTTTCAACTCCATAAAATATGCTGATTGGCTAGTTATACTAAATTTAAATTGGCTAGCTATACTAACTTTAAATATATGTATCCATATGTATTATATATATATATATATATATATATATATATATATATATATATATATATATATATATATATGGGTCTACCTGAATTAACCGAAACTGCAAATGTCCAACAGCGAGATAACTGACACCGGAAGATCGACAACAGAGAAGACCAACAGTTGAGAATCCCAATGCTGAGAACACCGACATGTTAAGGTAAGTGTGCGATAGGGACGGATGTTAGGGTCAGGATGTGGGTAAGGTAAGTGTGTGATAGTGACGGACGTTAGGGTAGGGTGGGTGCGGGTGAGGTAAGTGTGCGATAGTGACGGACTTTTGGTTTAGGGGGTTAGGGTTAGGGTGCAAGTAATGTATGTGTGTGATAGTAACGGACTTAAGGGTTAGGGGCAGATTAAGTGAGTTAGGGTTAGGGTGCGGGTAAGGTAAGTGTGTGATAGTGACGGACCTTAGGGTTAGGGTTTGGGTTAAGGTTAGTGCATATATAGTTGTGTATGTAAGATTTAGTGTGGGTTTGTAAAGTTTTTGGTGTGCTTTTTGGTGTGTTTTTTGGGAAAGTTATTTGTTTTGTTGATTGCCGGGATTGTGGTTTGTCAGGCATGTGAAGTTTTGTGTTTTTGAACTTTCGGTTTTGTCGTGAAGGTTATTTCATTGACGGTGTTTTGGCATTTCGGTGTTATATATATAGACACACACACACACACACACACACACACACACACACACACACACACACACACACACACACACACACGCACACAGACACACACACACACACACACACACACACAAACACACACACACTCACACATACATGTGCACATATAGACACACACACACACACACACACACACACACACACACACACACCTTATTTTTTATTAATGTTTTGTTAGTTCGACAAGCTTGCTTCTAGCCTCACACCTCTCATTCCTGCACAGTGCATGAGGGAGGCTCTGCTCTTGATCATGTCTTCACTTGGCAAACATTTTGCATCTGTATTCTGCTTTGTACACTCCCCTTAACCTTCTCCTTCACTAAGCTGTTATGCTAAAGTCTATCACATCCTACCAGCTGTTTTTCTGAGTCCAGTACAATCTTCTATGTTTTACAGCTCTAAATGGTTTCTTATTTGATAACTACATAACCATATTGGTTTGTTGCTACTTGCTCTGAATAGTTATATGACTCTGAAACATGTAGATTCTTTGCACTCTAGTCAGAATTAAGACTAGCAGAAGTATCTACTGAGGTGCCCATGTGTTCAAACAACTAAGAGACGTGTCTCTAGCAAGTTCCAACTAATTCAGTAATTCTTATCCTTCTATAGTGAGCAGTCAACATTTGTTCTGAACTGTAGTGTTTCCATCCCAATGCCAACACATTTTTCTGATATTAATGTCTTTGATGAGTTATTTTCAAAGTAAAACATTTATTTATTCATTTACTTATTTAATGTCTTGGCAAGCCTGGGTGTGGATTTAATAAGCCTGACATAATAGCGGAACATTAAAATTAATAAATTATAGCTATATGAACGTCCTATTAAAATAATATATTTTGTTATTTGATTTACTTTTCTGTTTTCATCTGAACTCCATGTGCTAGTGCATTGTTTGTGACAATGCAATAATTAAATTTCCATGGTGACTAGTAATCATTCATACACAAAGTATTGTTATGAGACCACATATCTTTACACACAAGAAGCTGCAACAAAATGATAGAGGAGAATTCAGTTGTCAAACATCTGCCATCAGCAATAAAGAAAACAGTAAAAATAACAGATAAAATGAGAAATTTAAACAGAAATGTGTGCAATAGTTACAGTTTTCAAAGACTACCAGCACCTACCACAGCCTCTTGGAGCCAGAATCTTCTGGATTTACACTAACCATTAAACCAAACTGACTATGTGAGATATTTCCGTTTTATTGCCATTTTGATAAGTTTCCTTATTGTCTTGTTAAGTTATGTTTATGATTTTAATAGTATAATAAAACTGGTGAGGTGGCCACCATTTCTACTTCAAAACAGAATACAGCAATACTGTTGGCAGTTGCCTAATCTGATAACAGACATTAAATATAAAATAAACCAATATATCTAGTGCCAGATCTTGATAATCTATAACCTTTTCAGGTATAACTTGTGAAATTACAGAAGAAAAGAATGTAAAGAAACCTGACTGACGTAAAACAGAGTAGGCTGTTATTAAGTAGTCGGAACATTGCTGGTAATTACTGCTTTTGTAAAAAAGGACATTGACATGGTGTTTCACTGCAATACTTTGCTATAACCCAACAATCATGAAGTTTAGCAGTAAGGTATTGAAGAAGTGCCTTTTTCAATTCTGGACAAAGCCTTTATGTACATGTATACATATCCATCCATCAGTCCACAAGCCCTTCTTCCCATTTTTGCACATGGGGTTGGGGTATCACTTCAGTAGTGACAATCATCTAGAGCCAAGGTTTACACTGCTGGGTGGCTAGCCCTGCCACAGTAGCTCTTCCACACCACACACTCACAGCCACTTTACAGTGTTCAATCCAACTACTGAATGTCTTTGGAATATGGGATGAAACCAGAGCACCTGAAGATACTCATGCGAACATAAGGAGGACATGCAGTTTCAGCACATAAGGCACCCCAGCCAAGACTCAAACCACAAAACCTCTTGCTGTGAAGTGACAACACTATCTACTGCACCACTGTGCCACCCCATGTGTGCAGCTTTAAAATTATATCAGTATGTTTGACTTTTTTCGACAGTTGAAGAAAGCATCTTCATATCTGTTCAATGCATTATAAAATAAAAAAATAGCACCATTATCATGCACGTGTTTCATTCTAAATTAGCCCTGTCAATGATATGTGTGTGTGTGACTGAACACTCAAAATCTCAAAAGTAAAAATACCAATCTAACAAAATCAAAACTCAAAATATCTGCAACCATCACCCCCAGCCATTTTTAAATACCAACTCAGAGATATCGCACAACAGTGGGGAAACGACAAATTCCCATTCCGCTGTATCCCCATCCCATACAAAGTAATGCCAGCACACAGCAATCAACTGACATTTCAATGAAATTATGTCAGCTTAAAAAAACATTCAATATTCCTAATGTTTGACTAACTAAAGTCTTCCTGTATATATATATATATATATATATATATATATATATATATATATATACATCATTGTCAACAGTAATATGTATGGCTAATTTAGAATGCAAAACACAAACATAGCGCACACAGATATGTGTGTGTGTGTGTGTGTGTGTGTGTGTGTGTGTGTGTGTGTGTGTGTGTGTGTGTGTGTGTGTGTGTGTGTGTGTATACACACACACACACACACACACACACACACACACACATATATATATATACTCACACATGTGTACATATATCAGGAGAGAGAGAGATGGCTATAGATGCAGATATAGATATACTGATACCGATATAGATACATTTATACAGTGACATCTTGTGTGTGAAACAGATGAAATAAGCTTTTTAAAAGATCTCATGTTATTACATTCTCATGAACAATAACCAGGCAATTATTGTATTAGGAAGAAAAATGATTAACAATTAATTTTGTATTAACTGATACAAGCAATGTAACTTAGAAGCAGACAAACGAAGTTGGTTCTTCAGAAATCTAGGTTTTCTGGGGGAAGATAGTCCAGTTAGAACCTCTTGTGGATTACGCACGATGCAAGCTCAGGTGAACTTTTTTTTTTTTTTTTTATATATGCAGATGAAAGTTAGACTTGACAAGCAGAAATCTACTTGGTTCAACCAGTGCCCTGAGTTAGACTTGACAAGCAGAAATCTACTTGGTTCAATCAGTGCCCTGAGCCACTACTACGAATCAGCACCCTAACCCCTCGCTCTTCTACTGTCACACCAACTTGGTGGCCAGCTGCATGACATGCTCCCCTCCTATTAGCCATTTAGGTCCCATTTCTGTGCCCTGCCCAACCCCCCTTTAACATATTTTATTAAAAAAATAATAATAATTGTTTCTTTTTTCAAACTGTAGCAAACTGTTTACTACAAATGTAGATTTGTCTCACAGAGGTTGCCCCACGTTTGGAACAAGCTTCCTATTCATGTTAAACAAAGCCACTCATTGGCCCTATTTAAGTGTAATTTGGATGATTGGATGAGTAGCTGGAAATTCACTATGGGTGTTCCACCTGTGTCCCTCTTGGACAGGGGCAATAGGTGCTGATTTTAGTGTCTCCTTGAACCAGACACCCTTCGGAAAAAGGCTTAAACCTAGGTAGGCTTGTAAGGGCCATGTGGTTATTAGTCTAGTAAAGTCCTATGATCCTATGAACGGTTGCTATAGTTTATACTCTGCCTGCGTGGAGCTCTACAGAGCTCATGCTTTAGTTAAAAAAAAATCATTTATTTTTTTTTTTAAATTGTAGCAAAATGCTTGCTGCAAACAGTTGCTACAGTTTATACCCTACCAGCAAGGAGATCTACGATACTCATGTTTTAGTTGAAAAAAATTCTTCTGTTTAAACTGTAGCAAACTGCTTGCTACAGATGTAGCAAACAGTTGCTAATGTTTATGCTCGGCCTGCATGGACTGTTACAGCATCCAAGTTTTAGTTAAAAAAAAAAAAAAAGATTTTTTTTTTTAACTTTTAAACTGTAGCAATCTTTTTGTTACAATGAACAGTTTAGACCACATATGGAGGATTGCAGCACTCAGGTTTGATTGCAAATATGCTGGTATTGCATTAAAGAGCAATTGAAATTGGCTGATCATGCCTTCAACACTTTGCACCTGGAACAGTTGCTCCTCTGTCTCCACTCTAGCTGCATTACTGTTCACAAGGCCTGCAGTTGTGATCTTTTCCTTGGTAGCCTGTTGTTGGGGAGTTTGTGGAAGACTGAGCCATTACTGCATATATTGCAAATAAAGTATATAATATACTGAGAGAAGCCAAATGAGCTATATTTTAATTTTTTTATATTGCTTTATAAATAAATGTATGTCTGACATATTTTTGTTGCAGTGTCTTTTCAGAGCTTGTATCAGTAGAGAATATGGGTACTTTAACCAAAGACTTGCCAGAAAAATCTCCTCACTATACCTCTGTTGACAAATGCATGGATTCCTATAGGCAAACTTTCCTAACAATTTTTTAGCCAAAGACATTTTGTTTCTATTACCAGGTGTGAGTCAATGACCTGACTTGCATGCTGTGATTTGTTTTACCCACAACAATGGAGTTGCAGCAAATACCAGGACTGGGCAGTGTAACTGCCCCCCAAAAATATAATATATGCCATTAAAATAAGTAAGGAAGATGGCACAGAATCAGATTTGGTGGCTTTTGAAAGATATGCCACACAGGAGTGCTGGGACATGTTAGAATGGATAAAGAAATGTCTCTTCCCAGCTGAAAGGGGAAACTCTAAACACTAATATGGACATTACAGTCATCAATTACATTTACTCTGACAGTGTTTACAAGGTTTTGTTGGCTATGGCTGGGATAACTTTTTAAGTACAAGTGATAAACCTTTACAACAGAACTTTCAATGCTGACAAACTAGGAAGATAGCAAATACATGAATTAAAACATAGATCCTCATTAATAGTAAAATGAAATTTGTAGAAATTATAGCAGTACATATAATTGTAATTCAAAAGGAGTACTATACCGTGCTTTATGTCAGTTATGCATATCATATTATGTTGGTAAAATTGAAAGGTCAGTTAGGGGTAGTATTTGTGAACATGAATATGCTATCAGGAAGCAGAAAACCACTAGTGCACTGGTCAGGCATGCCATGTCCTATATGGGCCACAGCTTTAAGTATTTAATAATTGAGCAGGTTGCTGTAAACTCAAGAGGTGGCCCATGGACATTACAGTTAGAGAAAAGAGAATTAATATGGCAAAAATTACTGAATGGTCATTCCTGGCCAGGTTTAAATGAGTACAGTTCCATAAATTGACTTCTTAAACTAAATGCTTTAAAAAGGTAATCGTCTTGAAATCCTGAGTAGCCCAGGCAGTAGAGCATTAGCCTCTCAATCTGAGAGTCCAGGGTTCAAGTCCTTTTTTAATTTCTCCCAGTCTTTTGGGTTTTTAATACTATGACAGGAATGGACCCCGATCCTAAGTGATAGTATGATTAAAGTTCATGAAATTAATTATTTCAATCTTTGATGACAGCCAAAAGTGCTCTTTGCAGCACCCGCAATGTGTAATGACACCTTCTGCAATTTGTACGGGGTTACACGGATTGGTAGCATATCTAAATATGATTGTAGATTCTTTTTTATAAGACCTGTTACTCCTACTACTATTGGAACTGTCTGGGTATCTTTCTTCCACATTGCTCATGTTTCTGCCTGCAGATCCTGATATTTTATGACTTTATGTCTCTCTGCATGCAAGACACTGTTGTCACTGGGTGTGGCGATTTCAATGATCAGTGCTACTCTTGTTTTCTTTTCTTGGGCCACTATATCCGGTTTTCTAACATCTGTCTATTGAACTGTTGGTAATGGGTGATCCCATGTGATATAGACTTCTTCATTTTATATTATGCTTTCTGGCTCATGTTTCCAGTGTTTTTCAGCCACTTCAGTACCATAATGTTTGCACAATTCCCAGTGCAACACTCTTGCCACATTATTATGCCTTTCAGTATACAGTCCTTCTGCCATTAGTATGTCACAACCAGCAACAAAGTGTGCAACTGTTTCCAATTCGGTTTCACAAAACCTACGTGTCTGTTTCTCCCACATGATCAATGGACTTTGTAAACCAATGTGTGCACAGTCCAGTATCTTGGGCCACCAATATTAACCTTTCATCTCTTGGTTTACCTCTCCTTAACCATTCCTGAATTCATTCCTGATCAACATGAGGTTCTTCTGGACATTTTCTATACTTGCCACTATATTTATGCTTTTTCCACATTTCTTGCCTTTTCATCCGGTCCTTCACCTTATAGTCTTTCTTTTTTTTTTGCACATTCAGTTGCTGCCTCATTTTTATCTACTTTTAGTTTGATTTCCATTCCTGCTTGAAGCCTATATGCTTCTGTTAAATTAAGTAGAGAAGTCATCTTAGATTTATTCTCCTCATATTTCAAAACTTTCAGTACATTTGGGTTTTGTGAGTTCAACAGATATGTGAGGAGTCCCACGATTGCAGATCTATACATATAAACAGTTTCAAGGAGGCCCATCCCTCCTTTGGAATAGGGAATATATAATCTTGGTATACACTGATTTTTATAAATCATTTGGTGAGCATGAAGCATCACTCTCCATCCAGCACATTTTGGGTCCAGTCAATCACTCTAAAACTGTAAGTTAGGACAGGAAGAGCAAATTGGTTTATAGCTTGAATTTTGTTCCTAGATGTCAGTGCTGTTTTCAAGATTAATTTAAGTCTTCTGAAGTATTCCTTACTAAGTTTTATTCGCATTTGTTTGTGTTTTATTGTCAATCCTTCATCAATCCCCAAATATTTATACACTCCTTCTTGCTCAAGTTCTTTTATATCATATTCTTGTCCCAAACTGATATTTTCTTGGTGTTGCAGTTTTCCTGCTTTAAAGGTTGCTTTTGCACATTTATCAAGACCAAATGGCATTCTTATATTATCTGAAAAAGTTTGACAGCTTGCAGTTGTGCTTTCAGTTCCTCATCTGATGAGCTATACAGTTTTAAATCACTGACAAGGAGAAGATGAGAAGTCTTTACACTTTGTTGCTTTCTGGGAGACAAATTATAGCCATAGCCTAAGCTGTTAAGCAGACAGCTTAATGTGTTAAGGGCAAGGCAGAACAGCAGCAGTGACAGAGAGTCACCTGGAATATCCCTCTTTTAATTTTTATCCCTGGGATAATAATTTGTCCTGTATCATGGCTTAATTGCAAAGTGGTCTGCCACTGTTTCATGGCCACTGTAATGTAATTGATTAGTGTAAGGTGTATCTTATACATTTTTAAGCACTCTTTTATCCATGAATGTGGAATGCTATCAAATGCTTTTTTATAGTCAATCCATGCCATATTTAGATTCTTCCCCTTTTTACAGTTCTCCACTATAACTTTATTTAACAGCAAATGATCGTGTGTTCCATATGACTTTCTTTTATTGCCCTTTTGTTCGACTGCTGTAATTGGGTTTTCTTCTAAATGACTATAAACTCTGTCGGCAGCAATTCCCATGTATAATTTACATGTCATCAGAATAAAAGTTATTGGTCTATACTTTTAGGGTAGCTTGCAGGTTCACTCTTAAGTGGAATCATTGTTTTTCCTGTTGTTAACCAGGTTGGTGTCTGTTCAGAGTTATGTAAACAGTTCTTACTCATGGCTAAATCTTCATGCAAAGATGTTAATACTTTCAGCCAAAAGTTAGATACTGCATCTAGGCATGGTGTTTTCCAATTAAAGGCTTTTCTTAACTTTGTTTCAATCTCTCTGGCTGTTACTTCATCCCATTTCATATTCTGTACCTTTATACCTCTTATTCTTTCTTTAACTTCTTCTATCCATTTAGCATCTTTGTTATGTTGCACAGGATCTTCATAGATACTTCTTCAAAATGTATCTATTTCTTCTTTTTTTGGTGGTCTTTCAATTCTTTTTACCTTATTTTCCAATTCTCTATAAAACTTTTTTGTGTCATCAATAAATTACTTATTTTGTACTTTTCCTTTATATTTATCTTTGTATATTCTAAATTTTTCCACCTGTGCTGAAACTTTTAGTTTATTTGTGATAGTGCATGATAGAGCCTGGTCTGTTCTAATACTGCTCATTGCTTTTATCACATCTATCTTTTTTAGTGTTTTTGCTGATCTGTTCCCTCTTCTATAGTCTTCTAACAGTGACACTTCTTGGCTTAACTGCTTTATAGTTTTCTCTATTCGATATTTCCATGATGGTATTCAATTTCTCCCCTTCCTTTCCCTCACAACCCTGTGTTCTTGTGGTAGAAATTTATCAGTTATTAATTTAGCTGCACAGTAATATATCCTATTTACTTCTGTTATATCACATGGATCTCTATGAACAGTCCTAATTACTGCATTCATTTGTATTATCAGACTTCTAACATTTTGGGTTTTATTAACCTTCTGCAGTCTATTTCTTTCATTGATCTTGATATATCTGTCTATGTCTATTAAATCAAGCAACTCTTCTCTGAGCTTATTTTCTTCCAAACTGAGGGCACATCCCTTGTTTTCCAATTCCCATGGGCATTCTATAGAAGATTCTATAGCATCTTCCTCTGGCACATTCTTTTTAATTTCATCCTGCGCCATCCGTTGCTCTATCATATGGGAACTCAATGGCCTATCACTCCTCAACATTGACTGCATCAGAGTCTGCATCAGAGTTTCCACAGTTTCCTGTTCCTTCTCTTGCTGTCTAGCTTCAAGTGAATGTTTGTAGAAGGCTCCAAATTATCTTCATATGGCACCTGTCCAATTGCTTCCTGTTCCATTGGTTTCCCCTTAATTTGGATATCCATTACTCTATCCTGTTGTGGAGCTTTCTGAATTAGATTTTCTACACTAAATCCTTCACTTTGCAGTTACTCCATAACCTCAGTTTCTATTTCTTTAAATTCTCCATTACTAAGCTCCTTTTCTACTTTTCCTATTTGTCTTCTTTTTTTTTTGTATTGTAAAGTTTTCCATGTCCGGATTCCTTTGCCTGTATTGCTCTTCAAACATCTTTGGTGCTGCTCTTTTTGTATTGGTTAGTTTTGTTTTCTCCATTGCATAAATATTACACCATACTAAATCTCTTTTCCGTTCCCATATCCATATTTCTTCTTCAGATGTCTCCTTTTCTACCTGTTTCGCCTTACTTTGTGGATTCACTCCATTCTGCTGTGATGTAATCTGTGTTATACTTTCTGCAGCAAATCCTTCACTTCGTAGGCACTCCATAACTTCATCTTCTATTTTTTTAACTTCTACTTTACTAATCTTTTTTTCTATTTTCCATTTTTGTGATACTGTTTATTTTATTGTGAAATTCTCTTCAAATATCTTTGGGGCTGCCTTCTTTACATTGATTAATTTGGCTTCTCCTTTGCATAAATATTGCACCATATTAAATTCCTCTTACTTTCCCATGTCCATATTTCTTTTTTAATACTTTTCAAATAGCTCTTGGTTTTGTTGTTTATATTTTCGCACTTCCTCAGATGCTTTTTTTTTCCAAACAGATCAAGGTTTCTTGATCTATATACTGTTTTTCACAAATCTGCTGTATTAATGAACATGAACACAAAATTTAATTTGAAGCTTTTGACAATTTTTCTTGTGTAAGTATTTTTCTTTCCTCTAATTTCTCTTTTAATCATTTTATATATCTTGTGTCTGGAAATTCTGGGCTTTTTGCATAATAGTAACAAGACATAATTTCTTTCTTATCCTCATTAGTCCACTTTATCATCTTTATGGCTCTTCTTTAGTTTCCTCTTTGTGATTTTTGTGGACTGCTACTTCCTTCTACAATGGGGGGGGGGGTCATCCTCCCCCTGGGCCTGTAATATTTCCATATTTTGAGGATTCTACACTGTCATCTTTTCCAGTCCTGGTACCAGTGCGCCTACAAGGATTGGGCACTTTTTTATCCTGGGTCTTGTGCACCCAGCTATCTTTTTTAGTTATTGACCTACTTCTGTCCATGATATATACTATATAAATACAGTCTATATATCAGTGTCGCCTTGGTGAGATTTTGGGAAAACAGGGTCCACCTCGTGGAGGTACTCACCAAGACGTGAGGATGAATTAAATTTCAGCACTACTACTCTCCATTGCTTGCTGACTTTTCATCTGTCCATTCAATCTGAGGGTCCAGGGTTCAAGCCCCTGTTTGCGTACCCTAATAAGAATAATATTTGAATATTTTTAGGCTGTTTTATATGTTCCAGTAGGACATTCTTTACAAAATTATTTATTAAATCAATAATTTTTAACAAATTCATTTTTTAGTTTTCATTTATTTTGGTATATGACTTTTGTTAGTATATAATAAATACATAAGTATGGATTGGGTTTGTTGGTTTTATATCAAGCTGGGTAAGCAGTGCTTGTACATGCTTGTATTCAAATATAAAAGGTTTTATTATACAACATTAATGCATTTAAAATTTATATAAGCATAAGTTTGAATTTTATTTTTCTTGAAAGGTTTTAGGAAAAGTGTTATATTTTTAAAGGTTGTATATTAAATTGGTATGTGTTTTAAATTATGGTTTATTACATTCCTTAAGTACTTTGGATGGGTGGTTCATTTATGATGTAATTCATGAATATTTATGAATATTTATAAGGCTGATGTCATTGATCTTGTGCTTGATGATGTTATCTAAATGGACAGTTAATAAAGGCACTGTCTGATGAAGTTTTGGAATTGTACAAGATGAAAGCCTCACTATTTTGTTACTAAAACAGATTTTGCTGTTTTCTCTACTCGTATTAATTGTTTGATAGAGTTTTACTGTGTTTGTGAGTTTCTTCTTTTTGGTTTGCATCAGTTTTGTGGGTGTTCGTGAATATGGAACAGACTGAAATGCAAGGAACTTCTCAACTGCTTGTTACACAAGGCAGTGTATCCGATGAAACGCAGCAGTCTATTGGGAATCTTACTACTTTGATACATCACCTGTCACAAAGTGTGGAACTTTTATCTGTCTCTGTCAATAGTTTATGTGCTTCTGCTCAGGTTAATGAAGCTGTCTCACCATCGGGTGGAGGAGTTACTTCGGTGAATGTTTCTACAACATCAGTTCAAAGACAGCAGCAAGTGTTTCAGACTTTTTCCACGCAGCAGAATGGAGTAGAGGCAAGGAATGCAGTAAATACTGGTATGTTTAATTGATCTGGTTCTGAATTTAATTCTGGGCAAGCTTGGCAAGCACTAACATTTAGAGAATGGCTGGAGGGAAGTATTAATTTTTCTACCCAAGTTTCTAATACACAGCTCAATAATAACTCTTTGTATGATAAATTGACTTTATTTGATAACAAAGTGTATCGTTTTAAGAAACTACAGTTAGAAAATGCTTACTTGAAAGAATGTTTGATGCATAAAGTTATACCAAAGGGATTAAGATTGTGGCATTATCCCACTGGCCTGGTGGAGAATCCCCCCTTGCATTTGGAGTTAATTAATCTTTTTAATCAACATAGCTATGAATTTCTTGAGGTGTTCATAAATTCATAAAATACAATAATAAAGACATTGAATCACTGGCTGTTGAATAAGATATAATCGAAGCCTCCATAAAACAGCATGAGGCTTATGAGAAATATTGCTATGAGCATCAATGGATATATTTCAGCATTGCACGATCTTCTTGGCCTGAAGGATAATAAAATAAGAAAGATTAGTAGGGACGAGGGGATTATAAAAGGGGCCACCTAAGGGGCAACAATGGACAGACTGGCATTTACCAAGAGCTGATGCTGACAATATCCCAGAACAGAATTATATTGGTCATGCTACTTCTTTCGGCTTTTTCCCGGTTAGCGGTTGCCACAGCGGATCACCTGTCTGCTCATGATTGGTAGTGGAATTTACAGTATCAAGTTGCCAGCCCAGCGCCCAACCTTCCACAGAAGGCACACACACTCACACCTAGGGCTAATTTAGAGTATCCAATCCACCTACAGCATTTCTTTGGGATGTGGGAAGAAACTGGAGCAAACCCATGTAACCACAGGGAGAACATGCAGACACCACACAGAAGGCACCCCAGCATCGAACTGGAGAATCTCTTGCTGTGTGGTGGCAACGCTAACTGCTGCACCACCAAGGCCACCCAAATGTTGGTCATGCTACTGATGAAGTTTATGTTGAGAGCATTGAAGATGATGTTGGCTGCTTCAATATACATGACCATCAGCAGTTTCCTGAGCTGTGAAGGCCAGAGCATATTAAAGAGCAATAGAGTCAATTTTTCTTATCGGAAGGTTGGCTTTTTACTTCATGACATGTTTTTGGAGAATAGAATTACTATAGATATTTATAATTATTTAGTAAAGAGTTCTACTACCCAACCATTTCTGGTGCCCCTAAAATTCATAAGGAAATTAAAAAATCCACCTATGAGACCTATTGTTGATGTCCTTAATTACATTACTTTCACATTTTTTTATTTATTTATTTTATTTATTTTACATTTGTTAACCAGGCTAGTCCAACAGGATATATTTCCATTTTCAGCAGAGGCCCGAGGAGAAAAGCTCCACAGTAACATTTAAATGTTTATAATGTACAGTTATAAGAGAAAAAAATAAAAATGTAAGACAAAAATACATGAGAGAACAGTAGTTACAAAGTCATACTATCTAAGAAGATGCCATATTCAAAGAGAATTATTTACACAAATAAAAAGAAATACATTAGTTAAAAATAATTAGAGAGCCTTAGCTACAGAGAAGTAAGCTAATTAAGAAATACAAAAACTTTGAAAGGAATAAGATACTCATACAGTAAGGTATGTGAGGTTGTTTACAATATGTTCACAGTTCCACTACCCAACATGCACCAAATAGCTAGATAATAAGTTAAAGGTGTTTATGCAGCAGGAAATTCAGATTTGTAACGAGTCTTGGAATTTTTTGCAATTAATGAATATGGTTGAATATGATGAGTAAGCATACTTTCTTACTGCTGATGTTAAGGGCTTGTTTTCAGTTATTCCCCAGGAGGAAGGGATAGTCATGATTAGTGAATTTTTAGTCACTAAAAGTGTGCCACAAGATGATATCAGTTTGTATGTAGACCTTTTTGAAATAGTGCTACATAATAATTATATATTTTTTAATGGAAGATATTTCTTGCAAAAAGTAGGGGTAGCTATGGGGTCGCCCTGTGGCACCATGTTTGCGAATTTGGTAATGGCACAATGGGAAATAAAGTATATTATGGAAAATGATGTTTTTAAACAGTATTTGAGGATTTATGTGCTTTATTTGATGATATTTTTATCTTATGGACAGGAAAACTGGATATGCTTTATAAATTTGTTGCATATCTTGGTACAACCATGACTTTTTTAAAGTTTACACATGAAGTACAGACACACAGTATTAGCTATCTGGATGCTAGTTTAAGAAATAATGCTTTGCAAGGTAGATTTCTGGCTACCATTTACAGAAAAAGCACCTATTCTAATTCCTTTTTGTACTTTAAAAGCTCTCACCCTAATTATCAAAGAAGATTCGCTGTAAAAGGGCACCTAGTGCGTGCTGCTAGAATGGTTATGTTGGATGATGATTTTCAGAGTTAGTGTCAAAAGTCAAAGGACATGTTCATTGTTAGAGGGTATCCATGTAGCCTCACAGATGATCTTATAGATGAGGTAACTAGAAAAAGAAATTATGGATTTTTTTACCCCTATATTGGGAAGAAAATCTGTAACTACTATTGAAACTGCCCCTTTACATAATGAACAGTCCAATTTTATTTCTAGTTGTATTGCTACATTTACTGCTGAGTATGCACTTATTAGAAGCATCATATATAAAAATTGGAGTATTATGGAGGAGGATGTTACCCTTAGGCAAATAGTGCAGCAAAAACCAAAAATAGTAGCAAGGAAAGCTAGTAATTTAAAAAACATTTTACAGTAATATAAGGCTGTGCCAACACTCTTCAGTTTCTTGTTTATTAAACTTCATAACCATCCTGAGCTTCATGCAATGTAATACCACATAAAAACACAGCTAACGCATATCACCCTCAGCATACCTATTATTATTAAAACAGCAGCTACGTACTGAGGACTTACTTGTCAAAACTAGTTATCTGCAGAAGATAGGTATGTCCATGCATTCTCAGTGAAATCGGGAAAATATCGGATACACACAACAAACACTGGTACATTTATACCGACAAAGCTGTGATGGAACAATATAAACTCTTGTCTTTAATTTTAAAAATCACAACATATTTATGTAGATTTGAAGGCTACAAATATACATTCACATTTATTTATTTATTTAACTAAACAAACTGATGTTTAATTTAGAAAAATAAACCAATTTGAAGTGGCTTTAGTTGCTGCCAGACCATGGGATTCAGAAACATGCTGGGCATGATATGGCTGAGAGCTCCTTATCAATTAATAATATGAAAATTCCAAGCTTAAACAGCAGTTAATTAACAATTTTGCTCACAAACAAAGCAGGGCCTGCGGAGAGGAAACATAGCTGCAGTACCAGCTGTGTAATCCAAGTAGCAAAAATGCTGAACTTAGAGCGTATTATATTTCACAAAAGCAGCAAAGTAAAGAGTCAAAGTCAAAGCAAACTTTATTGTCATTCAGACTTCACACAACAGTGCAAACTGAACGAAATTTTGTTTCGCCGGACTCGGTGTGCAAAACATAACAAGAAGTATTACAATACATATTACTACATCACAGCAAACCATTATAGACATGACACTCAAAAACATTTTATGAATCTAAACAATACATTATTGCACAGAATTCCAACAGTTATCAGAATTGCACAAGTAGGCTAGTTTCACACCAAAATGAGTTGAGACTAGCATTTTGAGTTATTGCACAAAATATGAGTTCTATATGAGTTCTCATCAGCATAGATATCTGCTACACCTGATGGCCATTATCATGTGTGTTAGTAGTAGAGTTGAGTAGTCTGATGGCCTGTGGAAAGAAGCTCTCACTGAATCTGGCAGTTTTGTACTGCATACTACGTTAGCGCTTAACAGATGATAGGAAGGAAACAGTCCATGGGCGGGGTGAGTGAATTCCCTGACTACTTAAGTGGCTCTGCTGAGACATTGAGACAAGTATAGGTCCTGAATAGATGAAAGAGTGGTCCTAGTAATTTTCTCAGCTGCTTTCACCACCCTTTGGAAAGACTTCTGATCCGAAGTAGAGCAGCTTCCATACCATTCATAACGACTGTTTGACAAGATGCTTTCTACAGTTCCCGTAGAGAAGGTTTGCTCTTTTCATTCTTTGCAGAAAATGGAGATGCTGTTGCACCTGCTTGACAATAGAATTTGTGTTTATGGACCATGGCAAGTCCTCCATGATATGTACAACTAAGGACTTGGTGCTTTTTACCCTCTCCGCTACTACTCTGTGGGTTGTGAGTGGAGGGTGCCCTCCATGTTTCCTTCTAAAGTCCACAGTTATCTCCTTGGTTTTGTTCACATTCAGTGCCAGGTTGTTGTTGTTGCACCACACAATCAGTTGGTTAATCTCCTCTCAGTAGGCTGTTTCATCATCATTACTGATGAGACCCACAAATGTTGTGTAATCTGCAAACTTAATTTTGTGATTCGAACTGTACCTGGCGATGCAGTCATGGGTCAGCAAAGTGAACAGCAAAAGGATCAAGACACAACCCTGTGGTACCCCAGTGTTCATAATGATGCTCTCTGAGGTGTTCTTGCCAACACATACTGTTTGGGGTCTATCTATGAAGAAGTCTAGTATCCAATTGCACAGTGGGGTGCTGATACCCATTTGAACCAGTTTCTTTATCAGATGCTGGAGGATGACTGAAAAGAGCAGCTATCAGGCTTGAAGGACTTACTTCCCCTTTAATGCTATTTTCCAAGTAGATGAGGATGTTGAAACAAGAGTATAGAACAGTAGGAAAAATGAAAAGCAAGCAGAGGGAAGCACATAAAGAAAACAAGTAAAGAATGAGTAGGATGGGAGAACAAAAGGAAAGTTTTTTTTGCAGGAAAAGTGCACATTTTCTCTTTTCGTAGAAGATAAGGTGGGAAAGGATGTAAGGGATGGTGAATGTCTTTTAAGAGGGCAAGAGAAGGTAGCAGGGACAAACATAAAAAACATAACTCAGACAAGACTGACAAGAGGTGCTGACACTGAGGGAGGGATGTGACATTGGAGTTACAGACATTAAGCAAACAAACAAAAGGAAGTCAAAGACGATGGAGAGGATTGGACTACAAAAGGGAGGAAGATAAGGACTCAAGAGGGAGAGGAACAGTGGGATGGAGGTTAGATTGGGTATGATCCCCTATTACATATTGCCCATGTCATACCCAGTGGGAGGTCAGACAGCAACTTGGGCTCATTTCCCTTGACTCACTCCAGTGGGTTCTGGTTGTGATGGTGCTCCTAGTGGCAGGCAGGGTTATAACTCTGCAAGTAGTAGATGCAGGCTTCAATGCACTGGTCCACCTGCCACCCACCCTACACTAATTCCAACTGCCTGTAAGTGACAGAAAACTCACCAATTGCAGAGCTACCAACTGGAACAACAGTGCTCCCTGCTGGTTAAGTCCCACCAGGGGCATAGAAGGATGAGGAGGGCCTATCAGTCTCTCGTGGAAAAGACAATGGGCAGGTGTGTCTAGCTAGAACAGGCCCAGGTGTCATTAGTGCTGTCCCTTTGTAGAGGTTTGTGGTACATGGCAGAATCACACTGGCACCGCAACCGTGGCTGTTGTACAGAAATACAAAGTAAAAGGAGAGAACATTACAAACAAATCAAAATAAATGAAAAGGAAAGGAGGATGGAAAAGAGGGAGGGGAGACAAAGAGAGATATCTCATGAAATGCCTTATGATTCAAATACATACATGACACTGACCTATAACAACTGCACCATCAACAATGTTCCAAAATTCAGAGAAGAAGAAAAGATAACAAATGTCAACCCAATGATACTCTGATATGGGCTACCAGACTTTGCTAAACATATGCAATAGTGAATGGCATACTAAATGAACTGCCTATAACCAGCTTATGCACTCCATGCACACCTATGAAGGACTACAATCATGTTATTATGTTGGTACGGGTCTCACTGGATTGCACTGTGTATCATGTAATATACCCCTCACATATGTCCAAACTCATAAACTCAGCTGGTGATGGAAAACATGTCACCTGGCTACGTAAAGTGCTATACACTGCCTAAGGCATACAGGCCATACAGAGGGAAATATCTTCTATAGCTAACTTGTCTGATATATGAGAAGTTGAAACACTTTAAAAATATTAAGGAAGGTATAACTAGTTTAGAACTATGTCAGCTGATAGGAGTGCTCACCCTTAAACCTGGAAAGATGGTGCATCCTCCTTCAGAACAGAAGACTACTCTCTGCAATATCCTCCTGAGCTGTGGATAAAATAGCAAAATCTACATTGGTAGGATCAAAAACAAAAATATACAGAACAAAAACTCATAGTTACAGCAGATTGCAGGGATCCCCACTTTGATTTATTCTTCCCATTGCCCAAGAAAGCCTAGATGGTGCCTCCACAAGTCACTGTAGTAATACTTGCACTGTTCATCAGAGAGAGAGGTTTGCCTGTGGCACTAGAAACAGCCCTACTGAGACAGTGCTAGGTGTCTTAACTTTTACCGGCGTCCATTATAAAAGTCACCAAGAAGACACTCCCAGTTGTCCCTGGTAGCAAATAAAGGAATATTTTTGATTCCTTAGAGCACCACTGAGATGCTCTGACCAAAACAATGCCATTGGAAACTATGGCCATACTGCAGGTCTCATACAAGATAATCCAAGGCTGGCATCACCCAGTCATGCCCAATGCATGTTTTGAGAATTGCCTCATGACATATGGCAACTTAGTAGCACAGCCTGTGGTGGTGAGCAACACAGCCCACACCATTATGACTTTGTTGTAAATGTAACTGAAAGGTGTCAGACATAATAAAATCTCTTCTGTGTTAGCATGCCTTCATTGCCTGCAGGGATACAACATGAAATGCAACAACCCTGTTTATGTCATTCACCTACAAACACATGCTTAGTGCATACCACAGTTGCTTACATGTGGGTGCAAACACTGTGTTCAACCAGCACCCTGGATCGGTACTATGAACCAGCACCCCTCTCCCTCTCTGTTTCACTTTAATAAGCCGATCACTCCATTGTAAGCCACCAGCTTATTACAATTAGATCTACACACATCCCCGCTCTTCCACTGCAGAGCAAAAAAAAATAGACATTCCTTCTACTGGCACACTAACCAGTTGGCAACATGCATGACATGCCCCCCTTCCCTCCTGCCCCAGCCATTCAGGTCTAGTTTCTGTGCTCTGCCCCAACCCTCTTTCAACATATTATATTAAAGAAATAATATTTTTTCTTCTAAACTGTAGCAAGCTATTTGCTACAAATGTAGTGAACCGAGCCCTAATTTGCATATACATCATCCGCAGAGGCCCAGATCAATACTATAAACCTCCCAGTAGCCGCATACAGTCTAATTCCACTATGGAAGAAAATGCAGAGCACTGATTGGAACTGGCTATAGCTGTTTGATGCAGGTTGTGAAGAAAGAAAGCAGTAACAGTGACTGTGTAAAGTAGGTTCTACATTTTGTTTACATCAGTTTTACATCACTGTTTCACTGAAGTGTTCTTTGTGCAAATACTGTGATGAAATTGATTTACAGTAGGTTTATACACATCTGATTAAGGATGAATTACTCTAGGGAAGCCAAGAAGGCATACTACATGTAATGAGAAAGGTAACTAGAGGCACGTCCCACAGGAATGTTGTCAGGCATCATTTAAAGTTACCATGCCAAAAAGTGGTTGAGTTTGCACAGAGACTGTGTTTTGGAGAATACAGAAATAACGGATCTGCAGTTCTATACCTGAACATACACCACATTTCAGGTCATAATGCCTAATGGCTGGCAGTTTGTTGCTGCAGCATGCAGTGACAGCAGGTTTGTGCCTGGATAGCTGTGATTCTTTACATGGGAAGCATAGTGAGCATATGACTGAAGGTTACCTGCCTGGCTGTATTTCTTACACCATGTAGTCAGAAGGCTGCTGGAGGTTTGTGGAGGGAAGTCTGGGGGTTGCCTGTGAATGTGCCCTATAGTCAGGTATACAATTCTTATATGTACATTTTAGCATGACAGTGACACAGCATAGGTAGTACACTATAGATAGTATCATTTGACAGGCATCCTTTGTGGCATACTAACACATTGTATTCTTTCCCTGCACAGTATCATGTCTAGCAAAGGAAAACCACAAAAATGCAAATACGTTCATGCAGAGAATGAAGTATTGTTACAGACCTTCTATCTCCATTACAGCAGAATGCTGACAGTCCCTCCTGTGACATGCATGACAGGATGTTGTGTCAGACATCAATGCTGCTTGTGGTAAGGGACAAAACTATGAGCAGTTCAATTGCAAGGCCACTAACATAATTCAAGAGGCACAAAATCATGTTGCCTGCCTTGTACAAGAGGGTAGGGCAATGGGAGGAAGGCTGTAAGTCAAACCACCACTGACAGAGATGGAGGAGTTTCTTGCTACTCTGACTGGGGGTCAGAGTCATCACTTTCCTTCCCATACTAGTGTGTTAGACCTTGGAGTTGAATCACAGTGTACCTCCAGTGTGCCCATTGCGGATGCTCCAAATATGTTTTTTCATTGCATTGCTAAGACATATTCTCTGATCTGTATACTGTTGTTCATGGCAGTGAATGTGTGTTTTTCTTGTTATTTAGATACATCAGGGCTGCAAGCTACATTAACACCTGCACAAGGTAAGGTTATATTTTCCATTACCACCACTATTTAATGTACCTATTATTTCTGCACTGGGAATAAAGTAGAAGTGATGGGTAATACTTATACTGGGCCTTGTTCTTTGGTTTCTTCACAGATGCAGTACTTTCTCGTACCACCATTGTGGATATTCCATTGCTTGATGTCAGATATGAATCTGATTCTGACTATGATGGGGATAATTGGCTGACATGGTCCACGATGCAAGTGTTGAATACAGGGAGTGTGCAAGCCAGATCCCATAACCAGGCCATGGTGATGGCTTCTGTGCCTGCTACTACCATGCAAGATACTCAGAGTCCAAATGATGGACAGATTAGTGCTGACACATGTAGTCAGGGAACTGTCTCTCCCTGTGACACAGCCCTCAATGTCTGCCACAAGCACCACAAGCCATGAAGATGACTGCCCGGGCATGTATACTGGAGGCCATAGGTTCATAGGTTCATAAGTGTGTACTAGGCTAATGACCATGGAGCCTTTACAAGCCTAGTCCATAGGATTGCCCTGGCATCGTGCCACTTGACCTTAGTTGCCAGTACCTCTGTCGAGTAGAGCCACTGGAGTGATCCCTAGGGTGAATTTTCTATTTCCCATCCACTCATCAAGATTTATCTTGAAGAGGGCCAGCGAGGTGCTCTGTTTGACATGTATAGGAAGTCTATTCCATAGCATGGGCAGTCTCTGGGTTATGAACCTGTCCCTCCAGCATGTTCTGTTGATTGTGGTAATGAGGTTGAGGTCTCTGGAGCATGCTGTGCAAAGGGATTGGGATTTCTTTAGATGTAGCATTTCTAACAGAGTTGGGTCAGATATGGCTTTGTAAGTCAAGCAGACATTGCTTCGAAGTACGCAATATGAGACAGAGAATAGTTGAAGTTTTTTGAGTCTGTCCATATAGGACAAGTGTTTAGGGCCTAGGATCCTCTTTGTGGGGTACTTTAGTGGCCTCTCCACTTGTTGCATGTGTCTGGTGAGGTACATGGCAAATGGGGCATTGTACTCGATGATTGGCCTAATGAGGGAAGAGTAGAGGGAGACAATGACCTCTTTCTTCCTGGATGCAAAACTCTTATGAGCTGTGCCACATAGAAGGACTTTCTGACCACAGTGGCAATGTGGTGGTCAAAAGAGAGGTTGCTGTCAACTTGTGTTCCCAGATCTCTTATAAAGCCTTCTGTGTCCAGTGGACTACCATTGATGGGAACCGGGTTTTTCCCAAGGGGATAATGACATTTGTTGGCATTGAGCTTAAGGACATGGTTCTGACACCATTTGTTGGTCTCAGTGACCCCTTTCTGTAGGATGTCAGCATCACGTGGGGAGTTAATAATAGCTCCCAACTTGTAATCATCTGCGAACTTTGTCATTCAGAGTCCCTTCGTGTTGGCCTGGACTTCAGAGAAGTAGATACCAAACAGAAGAGGACCAGGACCGAACCCTGTGGGACTCCACATGTGACTGGTCGGCAATCTGACTTGGAGTCGCTACTTTCACACTGTGGGTTCTGTCTGTGAGCCAGTTTGCAACCCACCTAGTGATATAGGGGTAGATACCTATCTTAGTGAGTTTTTCTAAGATTTCTGAGTGGGGAATGGTATCAAATGCCTTGGCTAGATCAAGGTAGGCTGTATGAACCACCTTGCCTTCATCCACAGCTCTGGTGACTGACTCATAGAAGTTGACCAGGTTGAACAGGCATGATCTACCTTTCACAAAACTTAACTGTGTGGGATCCAGAGTTTGGAGATTCCTTATATCCTTGTTTATTAGGTCCATGATGATGCGTTCCATAGCTTTGCATATCAGACTAGTCAGGCTAATGGGGCGATAGTTCTCAGGGTCTGTTGTCGCAACTCCTTTGTGGAGAGAGATGACTGTAGCAGTGCACCATTCAGTAGGGATAAAGCCTGAGGTGAGGCTGTGATTGAACAGGGCACACAGGTGATGTGCCAGTTCACTCTGTAGTTCATGTAGAACAAAGCAGGGATATTGTCAGGTCCCATAGAAGCTGTATTGTTGGCCTTGGATAGTGCTGTTTTAACCTGTGCTGCAGTAATACTGGGTGCCTAGCAATCTACTGGTATTGTGATTGGTCCACTGGGGGGAGAGAGGGGTAAAGCTGGCACTGAATCTGCCAGCCAGTATATTGGCAATATGTGTTGGCTCGGTATAGGAGGTACCATTGTACAGTAGCTCAGAGCAAATCTGGGTATTACCGTGGAGATTCTTTGCATAACTATAGACGGCCTTGTGGTTGTCTTTACTATCTGCTGCAATTCTGTTTTCATAGCTAGCTTTAGAGGATTTGATGAGGGATCTCAACTTTTTGTTGAGGCTGATAAGGGAGTTTTTCCCAGGAGTCACATGGATAATAACATGGCCTGTGGCAGGGCAGGTATGCTGCATGACTGTGAGCAATGCTGTCTATCAGCTGCGGTACTGGCACAAGCACCATGACCCATAAATGACATAGATAGCCACTCATTCAGAACTAGGTGTGCCAATGCCTACAACCCAGTGAATTTGCATTGTATATATTTAGGCTAGCAACACTTTGGACTTTGTGGAGGTGGCCCTGTGTACAGCAGGAAAAGCCTGGCAAGCTATGGAAGTGCACATCATATATGTGTTTCATTCTTGACATGTTCTGACACTTACTGGTTCAACTCAGGCCCTCTCTTGCTCACAGAATATGCACCAGGCATGCAACACTTAGCTGATCCACCTTTAGTTTAAGTGCAGGTGGCTGTCTAGGTCACAGTCATGTGGTGCCATCACTTGCACAACAACATCTATTGTGGAGGTATGTTTAGGCAGGAAAGCGCATCCCCCAAGGTCATGGTGCTTGTGCCAGTACCACATCTGATAGCATTGCTCACAGTCATGCAGAACACCTGCCCTGCCTCAGGCCATGTTATTATCCATGTGACTCCTGAGATAGGCAGCTCCTGTGGACAGGGACAGGCACAAGATGCCTGTACATCCTCCACGGGTATGGTAGACCTGTCCTTAAGACTGAACCATAGTACCAAAACATATGTTGAGGATGTGTCCCAACATACCCACACACAAACCACTTTAGGCTTTAGTTACACACACACACACCACACACCATACACACAGTGACACCGGCCCTTCCCAAAGCAATTTACAGTAGTCCCCTCCATTCCCACCTGAGAACCACACTGCACAATGTTATTTTCAGTTTCTATACAAATCACACATTTCTCTTTGGAAGATATTACACACTTGTATTCCCTCTTCCACCTGAGCAGATGATGATAACTGTGTCCTCACATTTATACTGTTACTTGAGTTGCCAATATCTGAAGCACAATGTAGCTGGTCTATGCATGGGTAAGTCTAATCTGGTCACTGGTTTGCATGCATCATATTTGTTGTAGTATATATGCTTTACTGTAGCCCTAAGCTATGTGTCAGCTGCCGAGTCTTGGCCAGTGCCACAGCATACTGTGCAAACATCCATCTAGTGTAGTCATCTCCTGCTGCTTGTCCCTGCACTGAACCTCCACTGCCTGGTGTGGTGGGAGATGTTGCTCTTGCAGATGGCCTCCCTGCTCTAACTGCTTAGCAAATATTATATTATGTAATATTGCAAATATTGAAAATATCTTAGCACATATGGCAGAGTTATAATGCTGGGCACCACTGGATAAATTCAGGCAGCAGGAGCATGCCTTCACTAGCCCAAACACATATCCAATTACAAGTGAGGTTTGTGACAAAGCATAGGTCTATACATTGTCTTTTATGTTCTGCAGATTTCAGAAATGTGTCATTAACCAGGGATCCAAAGCATATCTATCACAGCCAGTAAGATGCCCCTTGGCGAAGTCATCATTCACAAACCATTGATACAAGTCATTCCATATATGGGAGTCAAGATGACTGCCTGGGTGGTCTACAGACACAATGTAGATAATACCCTGTGGTGCCAGTTAATGGAGTGGCAACATTTACAGTTCACATATCTTTTTTTCTAGCTCATCAGGTATTCCCTTTATTTCAATGTAGATGCAGTATATGGCCCCAGCATCTCAGGAAAATGTGTTGTATCACACAAATCCCACATGGTGCTGGCTCTCTCCTTTGCAGTATGATGGAACCACATGTGTTCCCCTTCATGTTGTAGCATGGCACTGAGCAACTGATAGAGTATTCTTAAGGTATATATCTGGGATACACCCACTGTGTTCCCTGTTGGTTGCTAAAAGGTCCCTGTAGCTAGTCTTCATAAGGTCATGCATTCCTTAGCATCCAGAAGGACAGGTAATTCACAACAGCCTCAGTTCTGCAGATGAGAGCAACACATATCTACAAGCTCCTATACAGTGTCTCTGTCCACATGGCACTGGTCTACAATGTCAGTGTCATGGAAGCCAGGAAATGTTAAGTGTGGTGGGATAACATGGCACCGCTGTAGACAATGATACTAATCACCCTGGCTACTGCTAGCAATAACAGCATGTTGCATACACACTTTTGCAAAGCTGCAGCAACTCATAACATAGTCTCACTACTCCTCTGCATTAACACTGAAATTTCACTGCATTCACACTGACTGATGCTGATGCTTCACATTGCCAACTTCACACATTTCTGAATCACCTAGACATATTATTTTCCCTAGTTTGCATACACAGAAACATTCATTTTAATAATTCTCATTACCATGTATTACCAATTATACTGCAATTACCATGCAGCGTAAGCAGCTATGTTGCTTGGCCTCCCCTGCTAATGATCAGTACATCTATGAATCACACAAAACCTGCATATGGCTACTTGTATCACAAAATTGCCTACCACAGTGCATTAAATGTTTCTGAATCCCCAGTTTTTTTTTTTTTTTATGTATCTGTCCATAGCTCTTAGCTCATCAGGGATAAATCTCAACATAATCAAGGACAAATCTAGAAATAATATTAGTACTACTAACTTGAGACATGAACACAATAAGAGAATGATAATTAATATACATTTTGTAAAATACTTGTTGAAAGCAAAGAAGCAAGGTGGCAATTGAGGTTAAATGCCACGCGACCACCAGGACTTAATGAGGTTATTTCCCTCATACCCATGTTAAAGCAGAGATCTAATAACATTATTTAGTACACTTACTATACTGGGTACAATGTTCATTTTGTACTCAGAACAGGTACACTGTGGGGACGTAATAGTGTTTTGAATAAGTCTGAAACCATAGTTTGGTATTGTTTCAAACTTCAAAGGTAAAAAGCTAATAGTTTTTCAGCTTGGGTATGTTTATTAGCATTGCCTGCTGCTATGTTCTTTTTATATACATGTTTTTTATATAACAATGTTTTTAATTCATGGAACAAATTTTTATAGTATTTTTTTATATGTTCACTTAAACTTTTGAACCAATTTTGTTGTTTTTGTGAACCTAGTGGATATGTTTAAATTTGGCATTAGGTATTATATGCATTGTTAAATGGATTCTTTGATTTGTTTTAGATGAAATGATTTGCACTAAACACTTTCTTAAGGGCGGTTCACCTAATGTTATTTTATGGCTGATGATTGGCTTATCAATTAATTAATTAAGTGTTTCTAAAAAACTTTTTCACTATTTATTCTGTTGTAGTTAGAGGTTTCTTTGACTCTGATGAAGCCAATTACTGGCAAAAGCACTTAGTCGAAGGAACATTTTGTTGTCAATAAAGCTGGTGTGTTCCTGGTCGTTGTTGGGATAATTTTTTCTATTTTTCCATGTTTAAAGAATTGTATTTGATCCTCAGCTGAATTTACTAATATAGTTAAACAGCAAAGATAATATTACTTTGGTACACACAAAGGAATTAAAATTATATAGTTAAAGTAAGCCTAACAGCTTGAGAGATACATACACTGTAAACACTTCGTAAATCTATACTTTCTGTAGGCCAGGTTTAGGAAATTTTAGCTTATTAGGCTGCCATTTATGTAAACTGTACTCTCTGTATGACAATATTTACACTGTAAAACTCGCGCTTTGTTTAATCTGATGCCTTTAATGATAATATCTTGATATGTTTTACATTTTATCCGGAATCAAACTGCTCAAGCTGCACAGAAACAATAATACAATCATTACAGTACACTATCTCATTTTGCGGTGTAACAAAATTGATTCTTTGCTGGAAATGTAAACAAAGCAGTCAGAAGAGACTCTTTAATGTTGCTATGTACTGTGTTTGCTAGCCAAGGCTAGTAATATTTTGGAAACTTTCTTCTAAAGCATAAATATTTGCAGAACACACCAGCAAATAAATGCTCTGCAAACTGCTTCATTTGAATAAACCCAGATTATTTTTTTTTCTGTTTACTGTAAACTAAAATGAAGCAAACCATTTTTGATTTATTTGATTTTGCTTCATATAAAATTGTTCTGCTCGTATACAAAAACTACTTGTCTCTTAATTTTTGGAAACATCACAAAGAAAGCAAAAGAGTTTATTATTATTATTATTATTATTATTATTATTATTATTATTATTATTATTATTATATCACCATCATTATCATTATTATTATTATTGTTACTATTATTATGAAACTTTTTGACTGGTTAAGTAATTAACATCCAAAGAAATAGAACAATTGTTTTTTTGCCTAGGCATTCATATGCACAGAAAATATGTTTCTGTTCTAAAAATGTTTCCACAGCAGAGACACAGGTAAGGTGGGACAAATGGGACAGCTGTCCCGAGCACAATCAAGTGGTAGTGCAGTACCAGCATTCAAAAATGGTCAAGGCAAAAGTGCTTCACTGCCTCACCTTAAAGAGGACCTTTTTTGTCATTAAGAGAAGTGTCATGATCAGGAACTGCACAAGGCACAGGCTCCAGATAACCTAGCTACCCAGTGCTGAAAGCCCTCGAGCTCCCAAACTGTACTTGCACATTGTAAGTTACTAGCAATTCCTTAGCTGCAGTCTTATCCACAGTCCATTCTACTGTGCAGCACAATTCACTTATTCAGTCATTCTCTGATTTTCAAATTATCCTATTCAGGATTGTGGGGAAAGCAAGAGGCTGTACTGACACTCAGTGGGTATAAAAGAGGGAATTTTTCCTGTCTGGGATGTCAGTACACTGCAGGGGATACATCCCCCGACAGACA
The DNA here is from genome assembly GCF_019279795.1 of Protopterus annectens. NCBI lineage: Eukaryota > Metazoa > Chordata > Ceratodontiformes > Protopteridae > Protopterus > Protopterus annectens. Next base: position 1,572,036,832 of record NC_056731.1, on the reverse strand, counting down.
CACACACACACACACACACACACACACACACACACACACACACACACACACACACGCACAAGCGGGTATGCGGATCTACAGGTAACTCTGAAGACTGCCAGTTCACCTACAGCATGTCTTAAGGATGTGGGAGAAAACTGGAGCAGCCAAAAAATATCCATACAGACACAGGAAGCATATACATAGTCTGCATATAAGGAACCTGTGATAAACTGAGAGGCTGCCATTCCAGCTGGATTAGGGTTGCCACCTTTCGTCATGGCTAAAACTGGAGTAAAGCCACACCCCTCACATCACCAGTAAACTCGCCCACCCCACCCCTCTCACGCCCACACACCGCCCATTTTGTGACATCACTATGACATCACATGTCAGGAAACACCCTTTTCCATTCCTGCTGCCTGCTTTAGGCTGATTTACTATGCTTTTCTGTAAAAAAGCATAGTAAATCAGCTCATTTACAAACTCCAATAGTCTGTTTCCTTTTTGAAACAGAATACTGGAGTTTGTACAGTGTTTTCCTGACTACCGGAGAATCAGTTAGATTTCCAGATAGTCCAGAAAAAAAACGGAGGGGTGGCAACCCTAAGCTGGATATAATTTTGTAAATAATTCTATGTCATTGTAAATATTAATATGATCCACAGGCTTGTTTCAGAAATGTAAAAAAAACTGTGTTATGTGTTGAGTTTCAAAAATGTAACCACAGTGCACCCTGCTGGAAGAAAGCAGAAATGTGTATAAACCCTATGACAATGGGTGATCTCAAGATAGGAGACAGGATGTCTGGGCTAGGAGTTTCTTTCTGTTGTCCTAAGACAGAGATAATTACTAGGTTTTACATGTAAAGGGTCTTTTATTGCTGTGGCTTCCTGGCAGCTGCAATATCACAAAGAAATGTTAAATTTTAAGTTCTGTGAGCCTGGGAACTTAAGTAGAGATGACAAGAATGATGTAATCTGAAATGACTCAGCAGTAATGTGTATTATCAATTTAAGACTATCTCAAAGAGAAAGAGATTGCATTTTGCATTTGTCTTCAGATCTGACAACAACTCACTAGCACTTTGCTTTGCTCTGTAAGTAAGATATTTAAAACAGTGCTTTATCTTAGAGATAGAAATAGTAAGATTAGTCTAGCTGTTTTCTATATGTATGTGAGACTATCCTACAATGTTGTTTTAAAGTATTTCCTGTGATTTCTGAACTCTCTATTGTCACTGTGTTGAATTAATAGGTTCATAGGTTCATAGGTTCGTACTAGGCTATCTGCCCTAGGGCATTTATAAGCCTAACCAGAGTGTATGTGGCTTACACCATCCCTTAGGATGAGAATACTATGCCCTTTTAGGGTTTAGTTTACTATGCCTCTGTCTAGTAGTGACACAGAGATGACCCCCGGGGTAAACCTACGATCTCCCATCCACTCGCCGAGATTTCTCTTGAATAGAGTCAGTGAGGGGCTCTGCCTAACATGGACTGGGATTCTGTTCCAGAGTGTAGGGAGCCTCTGGGTTATGAATCTGTCCCTCCAGCATGTTCTATTTATTTCTGTGTTGAGGTTTAAGTCACTTGTTCTCGTGGCTCTGATGGATTTGGATTTTCTGAGGTGGAGCATGTCCATTAATTCAGGATTAATAAGTAATAAGTATTGTCTTACGTTTTCATTATTTATTATTAAATATATTTAAACCTATTAATGGTGGCTGATTTTGTGTAGAGATAATTTAAGCTCTTAGCGTACTTGCATGTATTGGTGATACTGTATAGGCCACTCCTAAATAGTTTTTAAAAAGTTCTAGTCACACTTACCAATTGGATAATAGTAACATTGCACAGTTGAATTTGACACCCTTTGTAAGGGCCTTTAGAGTAGCTGATAAGAGTAGTTGGTGGCAGGTGGTAGTACCGAATAGTCTGGGTAGAAGGGGGCATAGCTGGAGAACCTGTGCCAGCCTTCCCCAAGAGTGTCTGTGTGTTTGTATATAAATCAAATCTCAAAGTGTGTGTGTGTGTCAGCTACGTGGACAGGGACACGAAGCACTGGTTGGACAGAGAGGGTACTGGAGGTGCTGATAGTGGTAAGGATTGAGGCTCCTTGATTACTGGGCTAGTGCATAGGTGTCACAGAACCCAAGATGAGAAATGAACCAGAGCATTAATTACTGTCAGCAGTGGGAAATGCCACAATACTGTGCTACATGTGCTAAAGCATTTTTTTCTCTAAAGTTAATGATGTTCATAACACCAAAAAAATGTGAATGACCAGTTGTAGAATCACAAGAAAGACTACTTGTGATTAACTTAACTTAAATGCCGGGATTCCAGCATCAGTAAACATCATGGAAAGTGTTAGCAAGACAGAGCCACTGGCATGTATTTTACATACTGCATGTACTGGAAACATTTGCATAATTCTGATGACCTCAGACTAGCGAACAAGTTCACCCATGATACAGTGAAAAATCACCTCCTGCTAATAACAAATGCATTTGTCTCCTTTCATAAGGTTCCAAAATGTGTGGCAGACAACAAAATATGTCACAATTTACAAGTGATAATACATAGCAAGAATGAGAGCCTCACTCTGTGATGTCATTAAGGTGACTAAATGGCAATGTATCAGCACAGGCAGAGTACTGCCATCACTCATGAGGAAGCAGCTTGAGTATAGCAGAGAACACAGGTGTCCAGTATATGGCCTGAAAGGAACATGGCTGAACATCTCAGATTATTTGTCCTTCTGTAATCAACTGCAGTGATGTATAGTTTCCAAGAAGGTGACAGGTGGCAACAGTTCAAAGGAGTCCCATGGCTGAGGATGACAGCTTTAGAAGGTGCTTTATCAAGTATGCATGTATGTTGTTACATACCTTTACTGCTAGCACCTTAGTTGGTTAGATGATTCAAAAATTCCATCTTGGAAGGTGACACTGCAGATAAAATGTCTTATACCTGGTCACACAAGCATAAAATGTTACTAGAGTGTATCCAGTCTAGGCTGAAACTAAGGCAATCTCTACCGTAAATATAATAGATATGGGAGGTTGAACAAATGAAATCTGATTGATAACTAAAGGCTACAATAAATAATACAAGCTGGGAATGATAGTGAAGGCTTATTGCACCTGTTATGTTAAATGTCTTTGTTCTGATTTAAGCACTTGGGCTCCAAACCAGTTATTTTACATTAAGAAGGTTTGTGGTCTGCAGTTCTCTGAGAGGATAGGGTAGCCTCCACACTTCTGAACTGGGAATTGCTGCTGAAGGCTTATTGTGCCTATTATTCTAATTGTCTTTGGTTTGATTTAAGCATTTGGGCCCAAACCAGCTATTTTGCATTAGAAAGGTTTGTGGTTTATACTCTTGTGGCAGGTGAGGATAGCCTATGCCCTTCTGAGTTTGAAATTGCTGGTTGAAGGCTTATTGTGTCAGTTATTCTGAAATGGCTTGGTTCTGGTTTAAGCACTTGGGTTTCAAACCAGTTATTTTATATTAAGAAGGATTGTTGTCTGCCCTCTTGTGGCAGGAGAGAATAGCTTATGGCCTTCTGAGGTGGGAATTGCTGGTGAAGTCTTGCTGTGTCTGTTATTCTAAGTCTCTGTTCTGGTTTAAGCACTTGGGCACCAAAACAGTTATTTTACAATAGAAAATTTTGTGCTCTACACTCTTGTAGCATTACTGTCTAGACAGTTTTCTTTAACTACCAGAGTATCTAGTTTGCTCATAGTTGAGTATTGCTCATCAAGTTCCTTGTCTTACTGACTTTTCAGTATCAAAATTTTCCTCACTCCTCCCTAGTAGATCAATAACCATGGATATGCATTTTCTGACTCTATCTATGGCCAGTCTGGTTGAAATGGATATTCTGAGGCATTGTAGCAATTGCCTCATTTACACTAACAACCCACTTTTTCTTAATAAAACAAGTATAGTATGTGAGAGGTGTAAATATACTTTAACACTGGAGGCAAATCTCTCTCATACAACCCAAACTAATCTTATAGAGGTGGTCAGTGACGCTTACAACACACCTACTGCTCAGGATAAAGACCCAACACATAAAACTATTTATGCTGAGGCACATAGAGGTGACCTTCCCAAAACACTAAGACCTCATGGACAGTACAATTAAAGAAAAGGTTAGCCATCATGTAAACACTCTACTACACATAATAACACTATATCAAGTGCCACCACTGCTAAGCCATTGAGACAAACCAGCACAAAACCACATTTCCTAGTCATTGGTGATTCTATAGTGAGGCACACCAATCTCCTGCTCACCAGACTGAGGAAGGAAAGAGTCATGGTTATCTTCCTTGCCAGGGCTAGGTTCTGTCAAGTCACACAAGCACTCAGGTTATTGAACCACAGGTACCAGTATGACTCTGTCATAGTCCTTGTGGGTGTTAATGACCTTATATGTATCTCCCTTGACTATATAAAGCAAGACATGATCAAGCTTACTGATTATGTGTCATAGGCAGGCATAAGCCTAGCACTGAGCAGCATACTACCTTCCCCAAGGATGATATCACATTGCCAACAGAAAATGATTGATTTTAACAATTAGCTTGCTTCTGCTGTCAATCCAGTGGGGGATACAATATTGTATGGCCTGGGAGGATATGGTTGAGAGACCACAGTTCTTTGTCAGGGATGGTCTGCACTTATCCCCTCTAGGATTATAGATATTGGCAAAGACCATAGTGCCTTCTTTTAGGCAATGCCGAACTGATAAACCTACCGACTTAGCTGAACCTATGATGGAATATCCAAAAGTGATACTGCTCAATGCTAAAAATCTTAACAAGAAACTCCACTCCCTGAAAGCCTTCCTCTCCCTGGAGAGTATAGATATCTGTGTAGTAAAGGAGACATGGTTTAAAGTCACTGAGAGTACCCAAGCAGTACAAGGTTATAATGCCTTTCACACCTTTAGACCAGCTACTGCACAGGAGGGAACTAAAGGTGTAGGGGTCTCAGTCTATATTAAAACCAACCTCACATCCAGTCTAATTAAAGTGTATGACTCACTGGAACTCATATATGTGCAACTCACCATAAACAGAGTGTCATACCATATCCTTGCAACCTATAGGTCCTCCTCCATGTCCGAGGAAACTCTTACTATTTCTCTCACTACACTACAGTCCCTCACCATTAAACCCAATAAAATATTCATGGGGGATCTCAACTACCCCTCTGTAGACTGGGAATCCTACACTACTTCTAATGCACAAGCCCAGTGATTCCAACTTTGCTAATACCAGAATCCTGGAACAGTTGGTCCATTCTCCTACCAAGGGTGCAAACATCCTTGACCTTGTACTCACAAACATGGGATGCCAATGTTCTTCACCCAATGTAATATCTTCACTCGTGAAATCTAACCATAAGGCAGTATTACTTGAAATAAAAATTAAATGCAGGGACCCAACAAAACCAGAAACCTTTAGGAACAATTCCAGTGCTAACTTCTCTCTACAAAGTAACACCTTCACTAAATTCCAAGCACCCCCAAAGCCAGTAAACACCATAGCATACACTGGGCTATTTACAAAATCTCTGTACACCTATATTGATAGCTGTATAGACTGTGCCGATCCCATTCATATTAAGAATAAGACAAACTCAAAAGACAAGCCACCCTGGTGGAATTAGAATATCACTCAGTTATACAACAAAAGAAAAAATCCTGGCCAAGCATAGGAGGAACAAATCTATACATACTAAAAGCCCCCTGACTAATCTAAACAGGCAGCTAAGAGGGTTAATTAATACTTCAAAGGTTAACTTTGAAGAAAAAATAGCTTTTCAGGCAAAGGACAGTCACAAAGCTTTATACAGCTCTATCCATAACCGCAGAGGAAATATACAACAATGCACAGAACTTAATGTAAATGGCAACACCCTCACTGAACCAGAGGCCATTGCCGACCTTTTGGCTCACACGCTCAGCTCAAATATGTCTCCACAATCCTCCCTGATTGTCAAAAGGAAATAGTAAATACTGCATAACACAATCCCCCCAACCACTCCTAGGGACCAGGTCATCAATGCACTTTCCAAGGCCAAAAACACTGTATTGATGGGCCTCAGTAACATCCCAGGTTATTTAATAAACAGCATGAAACATGACCTCTTGGGTCCATGTGAATAACTTTTCATCTGGAGCCTTCAGTCAGGTTTTGTGCCCAAGGAATGGAAGATGGCTACAGTCATTTCCCTGCACAAAGGAGATCCGACCACTGATCCAGGTAACTACAGGCCCACAAGTCTTACCAGCATCACATGGAAGGCCATGGAAAGAATCATCATGGATATAATCAATGAGGACATAGGTAACCTGCAAATGCTGGACCCATCACAGTTCAGCTTTGTTAAAGGAAGGTCATGCCTATTAAATCTGGTGGACTTTTTTGAGATGGTCACCAAAGCACTGGATGAAGGTACAACTGTGCACACAGCTTACCTAGATCTGGCCAAGGCTTCTGATACAATACTCCACTCAGATATTATAGACAAACTCACAAATTTAGGTGTAAACCCTTTTATCACCCGCTTGATAGCCAACTGGCTCACTGATTGGACCCAGGAGATCAAAATTGGTGAGACCACCTCCTCCAAAAGCCCAATCACTAGCTGAGTCCCTCAGGGCTCAGTACTAGGCCTGCTCCTTTTTGACATCTATTTCTCTGAAATGCCAGGGAAAACATGGTTGATAGGCCACTCTGCTTTGCCAGGGATAGTCCTCACCTGTCACCTCTAGGCTTTTGGTATTGGCCAAAACATTATCCACCCTTAAAGTGCCTTTTTAGGCATTGCCAAACAGATAAACATTCCAGCATAACAAAAGCTACTCAGGACAAGCTAAAGGTGTTACTGCTCAATGCTAGGAACCTCAACAAAAAACTACACTCCCTGGAAGGTCTCTTCACCATGGACAATGCTGTCATCTGTACAGCTACTGAAACATGGTTCAGAGCCATGAAAAGCACTCTGGTAGTGCATGGCTATAATACCTTTCATACATTCTGACCACCCACTGAACATGAAAGAGCCAAAGGTGGAGGTGTATTGATCTACATAAAGGATAAGCAAACCTCAAGGCTTGTCAAACAATATGACATGCTTGACCTACTACCTTGACCTACTCCATGTCCAGCTAACCATGGGAAAAATCTATTACCATATTTTTGCTAGCTACAGGTCCCCTGCTATCCAGGTAACCTATACATCATACCCGAAGTTACTAGAATCACTTACTAGAAACACTCACCCTCCAGCCAAATCTCATACTTTTGGGTGATTTTAACTACCCTTCCATTAATTGGGAGGCCTATGTGACCACTAAAATGCAGGTCCAAAGATTTCTTGACTTTGTAAATTCAAATGCCCTAGAGCAGCTAGTCTGCACTCCCACTAGGGGAACAAATATCCTAGATCTGGTACTCACAAATACGGGAGAGTGCTGCACCCCCCCCCCCCACCTCCCAGTGTTATGTCCTCACTAGTAAGATCATAACACAAAGCTGTCTTCTTTGAAATAAAGGCAAAACTAGCCCCCCACCTAACCCCAAAAACATTAAGAACTTCTCTCAGGTAAATTACCCCCTATTAAGGGATGGCATAGCTAGTTTACAAGATCCCCCAAATCCAGAAAACACAGAAAACTATGCAGAGGCATACACAAAAGTTTGGTGTTATCATATAAACAATTGCATAAAAACAACAGTATCAGACCAAAATAAACCCAGGTCAAACCACAAAAACAAGCCACCTTGGTAGACCCCTGTATTAATAGGTTGTTCAACAAAAGAAAGAAAATCCTGTTGATAAATAAGAAGAAAGGTGCATAACAGAGAAATAAATCCCTCATTAGTCTAAACAAGTGAATCAGGATACTAGATACCTCTCAACTGTCCAGATTTTGCAGAATGTCCAGATTTTTGACTCATATTTTTTGTCTGTTTCTAACAAAATTGTGGTTTTCTGGAAAATCAATTGCAAATCATTGAGACATAAAGTCAGAAAATCATGGCAGACATCTGAACTTCAGACTTCATATCCTTCAGAAAATGCATACTAATGCAATGCCTGTTATTCTATCAACATTCTAAGTTTGTAAGAGCAATATTTAAAAAGTGTTCTTATTTTTTGGCCTTTGTCCCCCCCATTATTTGTGGCTTTCTCCAGATTTCTTGCTGTAAGAGGTTGAGAGGTATGATACTAGTCAAATCTCTGAAAACAGACTTTGGGTTAAAAATAACCTCCAAAACTAAAGATAACCATAAGGCATTTTTCTGTTATGTCTGCAGTCTTAAGGGAAACACCCAACAATATGCAGAGTTAGTTCTAGATGTCATCACGTACACTCAGCCAGAAGACATAGCAAATCAGCTGGCCAGCAAATTCAGCTTAAATTGTACCTCCCCATCACCCCCATTTCTTCACCAAAACATGCCCTCCAACACTCCATCGCCAATTATTACCAAAGAACAGGTTTTCACTGTGCTCTCTAAAGCTAAAAACATGGCTTCCATGGAGCCTGATACCAGGTTTCCTCTTACACAGCTTAAATCAGGACTTATCAGGTCCATTAGGATCTCTATTTAACCACAGCCCCCAAACTGGCTTTGTCCTGCTTGAGTAGAGTCATCCCTCTGCATAAAGGGGGACCATCGACTGACCCAGGAAATTACAGACCCATAAGCTTGAGTAGTCTTATATGTAAGGCCATGGAAAGAATAATCATGGACCTGGTAATGACATAGGAGACCTCCAAACACTGGACCTGACCCAATTTAGCTTTGTCAAGGATGGGTAATGCCTACTGAACCTGGTGGATTTCTTTGAAAAAATCACTAAGCCAGTGGATGAGGTTAAAACAGTACATACTGTCTACCTCAACCTGGCCAAGGTATTTGACACAATTCCCCACTCAGGTATTATAAATAAACTCACAAAATTGGGCATAAATCCCTGTGTCACCAGAAGGATAGCCAACTGGCTCATGGATAGGACGCATGTGGTTAAAGTGGGTGAATCCAGATCCACAAAGAGACCATTTGTTAGTGGTGTGAACAGATGCCACTACTGGGACCACTCCTGTTCAGAATATACTTCTCTGAAGTCAAGACAAATGTGGAAGACCTCTGGATGACAAAGTTTGCTGACAACTGCAAGCTGGGGCCAATCATTCAATCTCCCAATGATGTAGATATCCTTCAGGATGGTCTAGATCAGCCAAATGACTGGTACCAGAACCATGGCCTAAAACTAAATGCAAGAAATGCATTATCATACCCTTTGGAAAGTCTAATATTTTATTTATTTATTATTTTGTTTGATTTTACATTTGTTTACTGGAAAAGTCTGACTGGACACATGTCCTTTTTCAGCGGAGGCCCGGGGAGAAAAGCTCCAGTTAGTACACAGACATATCAAATATGAATAACACTAATAAATGGAAGTAATACAATGCATTAAGTCTAACTGGTGGAAGTTGTACTAAAGTTAAATGTGACATATACATCAATAAAAGAACGAGTAACAGTAGTATACAATACATTGGTATACAGTGTGCTATGCTCACAAGCATTATACAATCCAATAGTACATCACAGGAATTTTTTGCAATCATGAGAAATATAGATAGACACAGAGAGAAAAAGACTGTAGTATAAGTAAGATCCCATAGTGTATTTCAGTTAGAAGGTAGGTTACATTATGATGGTATAAAATAATCATAGTTCTCTGTGTTTAATTAGGCAGGAAAATTTGTAGAGGAGACAGTTGAGAGTGAGTTGCAAACAGTCAGCTGAGGGCAGAGCAGGGGCAGAGTGACTTGCTAAGAAAGTATTTTTTTAGTCTAGTTTTGAATAGAGGTAAGGATGTTATGGAGGTAATGTTTACTGGGAGTTCATTCCAGATTTTGCCTATGTAGTTAGCAAATAGGAAATCCCCTGCATGGTTTCTGGATAAGAAGGTTTTTATTTGTTGTTTGTTAGTGGAACGTAGTGGTGTATTGGTAACATAGGGTTGAAGAAAAGTTTGTAAGGCTCATATGTTTACCAGATCTGAGCAGATGTTGTGGGCCATAGTTAGTTGTGTATAGTGGAGGAGATGGGGGAGCTCTAACCAGTTAAGTTTCTTGAATACAAGACAGTGGTGAGATCTAGTTGGTGAATTTGTAGCATATCTTGCAATTTTATTATAGCAGGATTCAAGTTTTTGTAATTCAGGTTTCTTGAAATAAGTGAGAATGGAGGCTGCATACAATAAGGTGGAGATTGTGTGTTTGGGCAACAGCTATTTTGGTATTTTTTGGTAAAGCAGTGTTTATTCCTGTATAGAGTACCTATAATATCAAATTTAAGTTTGCAGTCGATTTCTACTCCTAAAAGTTTAGTGTGTGGTGATGGAGTGATAATGGTATTGTTAATTTAGGAGATGAAGAAGGTGTTAGAGGGGGGACCAGTTTTATTAGGGAGGAAGACCATTAGTTTCATTTTTGGGGGGTTTAAGATTAGATTAGCATTTGTAAGCCAGGACTCTACTTCATGAAAGGCTTTTTGAGCTAGAGTCTGAAGATCCAACAAAGGCGGTGCAGAACAGATCACTGTGGAGTCGTCTGCATATTGGATGAGTGATGCATGAGTGGTTGCTGGATGGAGTTTGTTAGTAATATAGAGAATAGAAGTGGGCCTAAGATAGAACCTTGAGGCACTCCAAGAGTGACTGGTAGTAGGGGTGATAGAGTTTGTTTCCAAGAAACTGCTTGTTGCCATCCTGTGAGGTAATCTTGTAACCATGCAAGTGTGAAGTTTGAGAAATGAAAGTCAGCAACGGTATTCAGTAGGTTAGTATGAGAGATCATGTCAAAGGCTTTTGACAGGTTTAGGAAGATAGAAGGGACATAGTTAATATTGGATCTATGAAAGTTGAAAGTGTTAGTGAAAGACATGTGTGGTGGTTGTGCTATGGTATGGTCTGAATCCATGTTAAGTGTTAGTTAGGAGATTGTTAGTAAGCAGGTAGTCAGTAATCTGTTTATGAACTATTCTTTCAAGAATTTTAGATAGTGGAGACAATACTGCAATTGGTCTACAGTTATTTAGTTCAGTTGATGGGCCAACTTTATGTAGGGGAACGATATATGAGGTTTTCCAGATTGGAGGGACCTGGTGTTCTGCTATGGATCTATCGATTAGTAATGAAATGGAGCACACTATGTTACCTGTAAGTATTCAGCAGGTAGACCATCTGCGGCTAGTTTGGTGGGTTTTAATTTTTTCAGCAGTCTTTTGATAGTGTCAGTTGCTACTGGTTGGAGAGAGAATAGTGGTGAGATATTTGTTGTGGGGTTTGAGGGTTTGGTTGTTGAGGTAGTTTGATTTTTGGATAGTTCTAGGGTGGTTTCTGTAAAATATTTGTGAAACTGAGAGCAATATTGTCTGAGTTGTTGGCAGTTGTGGAAGGGGGTGTTCCTCTTTTACCTGGTAGAAGGATATGGTTTATAGTGGACCAGAATTTTTGTGGTGCCTAGCTTGTATTTCGGTGTAGTAGTTGACTTTATCAATTTTAATTTGTTTCTTAGCTTTGTTTCTAAGTTATTGATAAGTTTGCCATGTGAGTTGGGACTTATTTGATTTCCAGGTAGACCAAGCCTCATATCTAAGTCTGAGGAGATTTAGTGTTTATTTTCTTTGCCAAGGGGCATAGTTCGACTTAATACATATGTATCTACTGGGCGCCTGAGAGTTTAGAATGGAAAGGAAGGTAGTGCTGAAGTAATTAACATCTTCTTGAAGTGGTAGCTGTTTTAATGGTGTCCAATTACAATGTTTAAGTATTTCTACAAGTTTGTTGGGGTTAAGTTGTTTTTGTTTCTTATTTGCAGTAGAATAGGTTGTTTAGTTAGGTTTGTTCTTTTTCTAACCAAATAAGTGGGATAATGGTCACTGTGGCTGTCCTGCAGACAACTTGAGTAGGGGTAAAGGGCCTGTTTGTTAACATCCAGTCTAAAGTGGAATGTTTGTTGGTGGATTTGTTAATTCTGGTGGGTGATTGGCTGAGCTGTGAGAAGCCATGTAGGTTAATACAGTTTTTGGGGTTTGGAGAATTGCAGTCTGACTAATTTATATTGAGATCACCCATTATAAGTGTTTCCTGTGGTAGGTTATTGCTACACCAATGTAGGACGTTTTCTAGCTTTGGAATATTATATATACCCCTGCAAATTACAACATCAACTGCATGCCCCTTAGAGTGGACATGTAGGTGAGAAATCTAGGTATGCGGATAGACAGTAGCCTGAACTTTGACTGCCATGTGTCCACAGTGGTGAGGATATTCTTTTATGTGGCACACCTTGTAAGTAATGGTATAGGATCCAGATCCAAGGAAATCATAGTCCCACTGTACTCGACCCTCATTAGACCACTAATCGAGTACAATGCACCACTTGGCATGCACTTGACTGGCACTTACAGGAGTTGGAGTGACCTCAGAAGTTTGTCACAAAGAAAACACAGGGTGTAAACACAATGAACTATATGGATAGACTAAAAGCCCTATCCCTTTATTCTGTCTCCTACTAACTATTAAAGGGTGACTTATGCCTGACCTACAAGGCACTCACAAATCCAGCCCTGATGGAGCTGCTACACATCTGCAAATCAAACAGCATGAGTGTCACCCAATCTAGGCATCAAAACTTAGTCATCGGCTCAAACAAAACATACTGGAGAGACAGATATGCATCTCAGAGATTACCCCTTCTTTGGAACAGGTTCCTACTCACATGAAGCAGAACTCTTCCCTGGCCCTCTTCAAACACAATTTGGATTAATGTATGGGGAATCACAAATTCACACGTGGGGTAGTGCCTATGTCAGTTATGGACAGAGGCAATCTGTAAAATACTCAATGCGCAGGCACAAATCCATGCTATCCTCTTGCCCATAGAGGCCATATAGTGGGTAAAATTGGGTTACATCGGCTAGGATTTTAAGGGCCCTTAAGCCATTAGCCTAGTAATCTCCTATGAACCTATGAACCCATGGAAGCAAATGCTGAAGGTTTATGGCTGACTAAGTTTGCAGATGATTGCAAACTGGGGGGGGGGTATCATCAATTCCCCCACAGACACTAGCATTCCTCAAGAAGGTCTATCTCTAACAAATGGTGCCAAATTCATGGTCTTAAACTCAATGCTAAGAAATGCATAATTGTACCTTTTGGGAAGTCAGTCATCCCTGTGAATTACAATGTTGATAATACAGCTCTAATAGCTGACCAAGTGGTCAGAGATCTTAGTACACATGTAGACAATAGTCTTACCTTTGACCACCATGTGGCCTTAGTGGTGAGGAAATCCTTTTATGTTGCACAACTTATAAGTAAGGGTATGGCATCTAGGTACAAAGAGGTCATTATCCCACTATACTCTGCCCTTATCAGACCAATCATAGAGTACAATGCTCCATTTGGTATGTACTTGACCAGTAATATGCATCAACTAGAGTGACCTCAGAGGTTCCTTACAAAAATAATACAAGGTGTAATAAACTTGCCTTATGCAGAGCACCTTAAAGTCCATTCCCTGTACTCCGTCTCCTATAGATTGCTGAGGGGTGATCTATGCCTGGCTTGCAACATATCCACAAACCACACACTTATGAATCTCCTACATATTCGTAACTCAGAGAGTATCAAAAATACAAGGTCTAGGGACCTCAGCTGTGTTTGTGATTTAAACAAAACATAAAGGAAAGACAGATATGTGTTCTAGAGACTACCCCTCCTGTGTAACAGGCTTCCCATCCATGTGAACCTGAGTTTGTCTATTACCCAGTTTAACTGCAATCTAGACCAGTGAATGGGGAATAGGAAATTTACACTGGGCCTGGCACCCATGTTCCTTATGGACAGAGGTAGCTTATAAATGACTGGCCTTCGATGTCTTGTTTGGAAACAGGGCATCGTTATTCTTTCAGAAAAATTTGGCTAGGCTTAGAAAGCCCCCCACCCCCGATCATTAGCTTAGTAACAGTCTTTAAATCTATGAATCTATGACAGAATGGACTGAAATACCAAGAAGATGCTAGGCAGGAAATGCTTGCTTCTGTGGAAAGGCTCTGGCAACTCCAAAGATTTTGTTCCATTCTTCATGTGTAATTTTGATTAATATTTCAACAGATTTTCAACATAGTCCCTGATAAAAACAGGAATTACTAGTTCAACTGGTTGATAAAAAAATGTATCTCAATTTCTGAAAGACTTCACTATTGTTGAATATCAAACCACATGTATCACTCCTATGGCTGTCTAGAACAAAGTTACAAAGAACTTCAAAGATATGAATCTTGGTGTGGTTTTACTGTTAGTGTTATGACTGAACATTTACTCCAGTGCTGCTACTGCTGCTGACAACACCCCCCCCCCATTTTTACCTCCCTGGTATCTCCCATTCTCACTAGTCACTCTACTTCTGATGGCTCCCCAAGTGTGACCTCCACTGGAAGTGTCTTCTTCTGGGACCAGCCCCATAGACTCATTAAGCGTGTGAGCCTTCATCCTCCGCTAGGTGGGACAGTACCTGGTGGGGTCTTTCTTACTGTGCTGCATTCTGGGTTTTCACTTAATAGCCCTGCTTCTGCCTCAGAGAAGTATACAAATTCACATCTGCTGCAGTAATAACAACCTCACCTTTAATGTCAGTAAATGTAGAGGATGTAGACAACCTAATACAGCTCTAGAACCTCTAACAGCAGGGGCCAGTCAATGAGTACTATCTTCACTGCAGACACAGGCTTGTAGCTCAACATATCTCTTGACCTACATTCAAGTTCACAGGCCTGAGAGGGGAAAGACAGCTAAAAGCTGCTCCTCGGATGATTAAGTGAGACATTAGATAACAACAAAGCAACAGCTCAATTTGGTGCAAAAGGAAGCAGGGAAAAAAAATATTGTGAAGTGCAATATAATGTTGACTGGTTTACCTATGAGCCATTGAAGAACTATTTTTCGATTCACTGTTTACTGAAAATTAAATATTAAAAATGGTGAACCATATATATATATATATATATATATATATATATATATATATATATATATATAAAAATACAAAACTCTTTCTTGCAGGAGGCAGGCAGCATCTCCCTAAATTATATATGCCATCTCCAATGTTGTACCACAATGGAGAAAAAAAACAACCCTGAACAGCACACCACCAGCTTGGGCAATATAACCCAATGTATTTAAATTCACCATGACATAAACTACTCAATAAAACAAAAAAAAGAAAGCACCATCCAAAAATCCAGTGACAACTCATAGAATAGGCCTGCAGAGAGCTTGCTAGGCAAACACATTGATATGGAATGTAGTGTTAAAACAGAAACCGTTAAAATAATAGGACTGAGAGATTGAACAGAAGGAGAAATGCCTAAAAATATGCAGAGGAGCAGATTGCTAGTTTAACTGGGGGCATGAACTGGTTAGACCACAAAACTGATCAAGCACATTGTATAAATCACTTACCAGTGAAAGAAGGCAGGCCCAAATATAATAGTAAAATGCCACAGCTATGGATTAAAAGAATGGCTAGTAAGAAGAACAACTGTGGCCAAAAAGAGGGGTGATAACGAGAGATGTAAGGCCAAAATAGTAAATGATTATGCCCCTCAGGTGTATGCCATTAGAAAAAAACTAGATCTAGCTGGATGGCACATTAGACATCTAGGAGCAGCTACCCAGTTTTTATATATAAATATAAATATATATATATATATATATATATATATATATATATATATATATATATATATATATATATACATATATCTGGCTGCATTAACTAGGGAAATATTCTGGCCCAGGCCCAGAAAAGAAAAATGACATTCATAAATGCAGAGATGTACTGCATGGGAAAGCTAGATAGATGATAGCCTGTGGAGTGGGATAGTAGTATAGCAAATGCAAGTGGAGGGTAACCCCTAGGTGTAGTAGAAGAAATAGAGATATACAAAGAGAATCAAAATGAACGAAGGTGACACAAAAGATTAAAGCAAACAACAATGGACTCATAGTTGACAATATCAAAAGAGAGAAGTGAGTGGATTAATATTGCAAATTATAGAAAGTAGTAGAGTATTGCAGATGGAAGGGAAAGATTCCCCTTAAAAGACAGAAGGGAAATCAGGAATGACTGGAAGGAGGATTTAAATCAGTGGAAGAGCAATGAGGGGGAATGTACCTATTCAGGACTGTGGTTGAGGAACAGTGGAGATCATAGGAAGGAGGTGAGAGAGACAGAGAGAGAGAGAGAAGCCCAGGTAGATGGAATGAGTCAGAAAATGGGCTGGTGAATTGCTTGGACAAGAGGTCTTTGATGGGAACAAATAATTAAAAAAGGTATATGAGTGGCTAAGATGATTAGCTAAGTAATAAAAAGTGGAGAAACAAAAGGGGATGATACAGTTTGTTTAAAAAGCATTGTACTTATATGTATTTTTTTAATCTTTTTCTTGTCTTTTCTTTTTTATTTTCTTTACAGTCTCCAGGTTGTATACTTGAACTCAGATGTAATACTCATGGCTATCAAGAAAACTGAAGTGCACCTGAGACTTGAGGGAATGATGTGTGAGCAGAGAAACAAAATCCCTTCCACCCAAGGTACCCATAAAAATTTCTTTAAGGCAAACTACTTATTTCATTGTGATGCATTGGCAAGCTTCAAATTCCCACCAAACTAAATTAATGCCACTGAATATGAAAAAAAAATGTACTCCACCACACTATACCAGCATGTAAGCAGTGGCATAGATGCAGCTGTGCTTCATAGGAACGAATGCAGGGCACACCCTAGAAACAAACCCACATCGTGGAACCATAATATCAATATGCTTTTTAACAACAGAAAAAGAAGTTTGACCAAAAGTATCAAGAGTAATTCTTAGAATGTTAGAACCCTTGCCCTGAAATAAACAAACAGCTCAGGAGCTTAATAAAATCCACAAACGCCAAGGTTGAAGCTAAAATAGCTACCCAAGCCAAAGAAAATCACAAGGCATTTTTTAGTTATGTATGTAATCTTAAAAGTACAGTGCAACAATGCACTGAGCTGACTGTGAACGATATTACCAGCAATGAGGCTGAAGATACAGTGACCCTACAGGCCAATAAATTTAGTTCTAACTTTACCCCTCTCTCACCTCCATCTGTCCCTCAAGATATAAGTGAAACTGGCTTACTTCCAACTGTCACACAAGATCAAGTCCTAAAACTACTATTAAAAGCTACAAATACTGCATTGATGGCTCCTAATAATATCCATGGATGCATCTTAAATAGATATAAAGCTAGATTTGGCCACACCCCTAACAACGGTTTTCAGTTTCAGCCTTCATACAGGTTTTGTGCCAAGCAAATGAAGAATAGCTACAGTCATCCCCCTGCTTAAGGGACAACTTTCCACGGACTCAGGCAATTACAGACCCATAAGTTTGACCAGTGTCATATGCAAAGCCTTGGAAAGACTTATCTTGGAACTAATAGCGCAAGACATAGGAAACCTCCAATCATTGGACCATCAGTTTGGATTCATCAAGGGCAGGTCATGTGGATTTTTTTTTTAAAAGGTCACCAAAACAATGAATGAAGGCAGAAAAGTACACACCACATTCATCTGCCTGGCCAAAGCTTTTGACACAGTACCCCAGTCAGGCATAGTTGAAAAGCTAAATAAACTGTGAATAAACCCCTATGTCAGCCACTGTATTGCCAACCAACTGGCTCAAAATAGGGGAAGTTACCTTCACAGAGAGACCAGTCACCAGTTGGGTCTTCCAGGGTTTTGTGCTAGGACATCTCCTGTTTGTCATCTACTTTCCTGAAGTAAAAGCCAATACCAAAGGGCACTGGTTGACTAAGTTTGCAGATGACTGCAATCTAGGAACAGTCATTGAATCCCCATATGACATAGCCATCCTGCAGGAAGATTTGTCCCAAATAAATAACTGGTGCCAAAATCATGGACTGAAACTAAATGCCAAAAAAATCCATTATTATATCCTTTAGGAAGTCGTATTCCCCAGGGAACTACCACACAGACAATATTCCCTTAAGAGTTCAACCAGTTGTTTGGGATTTGGGAATTTGTATGGACAGTGACCTAACTTTTGACGAACAACTGTGCACTGCCATAAGAAAGTCCTTCTACATTGCACAGCTTATAAACAAAGGGCTTGAGTCTGGGTCTAGGAATTTCATTGTCCCCCTTTAGGCAGCCCTCATTCAGACAGTCATTGACTATAGTTCCCCGTTTGGCATGTAACTTTTCTGACACATGCAACAACTGGAGCACCCACAGAGACACCTCACTAAAAGGATACAAGGCTTAAACAACATGTCGTACATGGACCAATTCAAAGCCCTGTCACTATACTTGGTATCCTACAAACTGCTAAGAGATGACTTTTGTCTCACATACAAGGTATCCTCCAACCCAGTACTGATAGATTTATTGCACATCAGCAAGTCAAATAGCATCAGAAATACTCAATCTAGGGATCTAAACCCACTTCAACAACATCAATAGAATGGTTTGGAGGCACTGGTATTAAACAAAATTAATCCCTGACCATATTCAAGTTCAACTTGGATCTACGGAGGAGAAAGATAATATTTAACCCTGGACTGACCCATGTACTACTAAGTGACAGAGGCCCCTCCTAAATGCTTTATCCCATGCATTTGCCCCCTCAAATTATCTATGGTATGATCCCAATTTTTCTCATTAGGGGTAATATATAATTATCGACCATGGGATGAGTAAGGCTAACCTCTAACCAAATGGAATATGTTAATTTGAGCACAAAAAGAAAAACTGGCTAGGCTTAAAATGGCCCACAAGGGCAGCTAACCTAGCATTTACCTATGAACGTATAAACCTATAAGAGTTAGAAGAGGATGTAGATGGTTCTTAGAACAGTGACTGAGGGTAAAAAGGACAGTATATTTCTTATTGGAACCCTATCAGGTTGATATGTGAATATACAGATCTGTAATATAGTAATTATAATGAAAACTTAGTACACCAACTAGAGGATGAGGTAAGAAGCAATCTTAACATTGTTATGAATAATACTATGGGATGATGTGTCATCAGAGGTACTGAGCAAACCATTTAAAGCTAAGCAAAAATGGTACAGAAATAATATGCATGCATTTTTCTTTGCCAGACTTTGATATTGTACAGTCCAGATGGTTTCCCAGTGGATTTCTATAAGAGAGTAGGATTGCAGGAGAGTATTTTTTAGTAAAATTATTTAAAGAGATTCTGGAAAGAAAAAGGATAACAGGAAAGATGGAAGAAGCAAATGTCATGATCTTAGGAAAGCAGTCCAGAAGATGAGCAGAATTATAGACCAATATCGTGAAATTCTTCACGAGAATTTTAACAGCAAAATAAGAAGAGGTGTTACTAGCAACAATAGGAGACTAATAGGTAGGCTTTGTAAAGCAGAGGTCTTTGACAGGTCTTTCGGTGAGCTGTTTTTAAACTTTTTGGGCTGGGCTAAAAGGGATGGCAAATGAAAGGCAGGAAAATTTCTTATGGCTATACAAGAAGCTTTTGACTGCTTGTCATGGAAATTTGGGCATAAAGTAATAGAGGAAGTAGTGGGGAGTGGAAGATGGTCTCTGAGAGTAGCTGCCTTATACTGGGCCCCCAGATGAAATTATTTATAAATGGAGAATTACCGGACAGAACAGAAATGGATGACCCCTGTCACCAAGGCTATTCTTAATGGCAATTCAATTCTTGATGCAATAAATTAAAGCAGTATGAGTGAACATGAAGGTGAGGATAATAAAAGTAATATCTTCTTGACTGGATGACTGGATGTTAACTTTAGACAACATAGAAAAGCAACTCCCAACGGTTTTGCAAATTGTCAGAGTATTCTGCTATGAGCAAGATTAGAATATCATCTAGAAAAGTCAATAGTAATAAAAGTAGAATATAAGGAGGGTGGCCCAGTAGAACCTAAGGAAACATAGGGACCAGAGAAGTATTTGGGCTTGAAGGTTTTCTAAGAAGTAGAGCATGTCAGGAGAAGAAACTGGGAAGAGCTGGGTGGGAGGATAATTATAATGTTGGACAAGTGACTAGGAACAGTTTATTGTTTGGGGAAAGAACTAGTCTGTTTAGGAGCATGATTTTACCATATGCAATTTCTATTGGGAGACATATTCAAATAAAAACCCAAGAAAAATGGATAGAGGAGATTTAGAAGGTATTTAACAGGTGTATATGGAGTGAGTAAAGATGCCAAATAGCAAAGGATAAACTGTAAGCGGAAAGTCAGGAGGATAAGGAGTACCTGGTTTCAAAAGGTATATAGCAGAGTTTAAGGGAATAAGAATTGAAAGGGGAAGAATGGATTTCTTGGGAAGCGAGATATATAGGGAAATACACAGGTGTGTACCAAGAAGCTGAACAAGGGACAGACAGGACAGCAAAGAGTTTTCTAAGAATAAAAACTTCAAAAGATATACAGATAGAAAGAGGATTGGCGACATTCTAGGAGGGGGAGCCAGAGGAATAGAAAGGAAACTAGTGGAGCAGGAGAGCAGAGGCATTATCATAGTAAAGGACTTGAAAATAGAGGTAAGTGGTGGTTGGGCCTCCTTTTAAGAAATTCAGCAAAATATGGAGTAGGTCAAGGGGACTGGTTATTTCACAGAGGGCTCCTTGTGAAAATTCATGAATGCAGAGAGAGATCTGAAGATGAAAAGAAAAAGCAAAACGAAATAGAAAAACAATATTAAGGGGCTGAGAAAAGACAAGTACGGTAGGATGTAGAGAATATACAAGAGTTATGGCCATGGAGAGGTTAACAAAATCATGGATCAAAGATCCTAAGGAGTGGAAGAAAGCTATATTTGGAAAGATGCTTTGGAGGGTCAGGTATATCTCTCAGGGGATACCACTTCTCTGGAACAGACTCCCCATCCAACTTGAACAAAGTTCATTCTTTTCCATTTTCAAGCAGAACTTGGATCTATGGATGGGAAACAGAAATTTTACCCCAGGACTAATTCCTGAAGTACTGATAGATAGAGGCAGCTCCTAAATGTTTTATCTCATGCATGTGACCCCCTCAGATTATCTATGGCATGATTCCACTTATTCTCATTGGGGTAATATATAATTATCACCAATGGGATGGGTACGGCCAATCTCTAACCAAATTGAATACTTTAATTTGAGCACAAAAAGGGGAAACTGGCTAGGCTTAAAATGTACGGCAAGAGCAACTAGACTTGTACTTGTGTTGAACATGATAAGATTCTTAAATATGATAGGTCCAACTGGAGATGTTTATGTTAGATTAGTGCACAGATGGTGCAGAATTCCAGTAAGATTAGAAAAAAGAGGTATGAGCTTAGACATCATGCTGCTGGTGGTGTGATATGGCAAATGTCAATTACATATGTAATGTGCATGTGAGGAAATTGAAATTAAACAGCTATGATAAATGGCTAGGAGAATCTAAAGTGAGAAATTTCAGATAAATATTCCAGATTCATGACAGTTTTCTGCTTGGAGTTGAGACTACTACTAGGAATTGGCTTAAAGAAAAACATTTGAAATTACAGCTAGCAGTGGGATAAGTTAGTAAGAAAATAATGAGAGCATGGGAAGAACAGGACATTGCAGAAGAGGAGACAAAAGCCTGGACAAATAAGGTGGGACTAGGGAATAGAGAGTGGATGGATAGACGGTGTAATAAATGGGCAAAGAGATGGGAAGCACAATACAGTACAGTGGAAGTGAAAAACAAGACAAGAAAATGGTAGTGATCATAAACTTTGAGAATCAATACAGGATAAGATGT